>NC_074665.1:2017570-2317570 GCF_029448725.1 Salvelinus fontinalis | reverse complement strand
CCAAAGCAGTAGCTACTCTTCCTGGGGTTTATTATGGATCCGCATTAGTTCCTGTCAAGGCAGCAGCTACTCTTCCTGGGGTTTATTATGGATCCCCATTAGTTCCTGCCAAGGCAGCAGCTACTCTTCCTGGGGTTTATTATGGATCTCATTAGTTCCTGCCAAGGCAGCAGCTACTCTTCCTGGGGTTTATTATGGATCCCCGTTAGTTCCTGCCAAGGCAGCAGATACTCTTCCTGGGGTTTATAATGGATCCCCATTAGTTCCTGCCAAGGCAGCAGCTACTCTTCCTGGGGTTTATAATGGATCCCCGTTAGTTCCTGTCAAGGCAGCAGCTACTCTTCCTGGGGTTTATTATGGATCCCCATTAGTTCCTGTCAAGGCAGCAGCAACTCTTCCTGGGGTTAATTATGGATCCCCATTAGTTCCTGCCAAGGCAGCAGCTACTCTTCCTGGGGTTAATTATGGATCCCCATTAGTTCCTGCCAAGGCAGCAGCTACTCTTCCTGGGGTTTATTATGGATCTCATTAGTTCCTGCCAAGGCAGCAGCTACTCTTCCTGGGGTTTATTATGGATCCCCGTTAGTTCCTGCCAAGGCAGCAGATACTCTTCCTGGGGTTTATAATGGATCCCCATTAGTTCCTGCCAAGGCAGCAGCTACTCTTCCTGGGGGTTATAATGGATCCCCGTTTGTTCCTGTCAAGGCAGCAGCTACTCTTCCTGGGTTTATTATGGATCCCCGTTTGTTCCTGCCAAGGCAGCAGCTACTCTTCCTGTGGTTTATTATGGATCCCAATTAGTTCCTGCCAAGGCAGCAGCTACTCTTCCTGGGGTTTATTATGGATCCCTGTGATTTCCTGCCAAGGCAGCAGCTACTCTTCCTGGGGTTTATAATGGATCCCCGTTTGTTCCTGTCAAGGCAGCAGCTACTCTTCCTGGGGTTTATTATGGATCCCCGTTTGTTCCTGCCAAGGCAGCAGCTACTCTTCCTGGGGTTTATAATGGATCCCCGTTTGTTCCTGTCAAGGCAGTAGCTACTCTTCCTGGGGTTTATTATGGATCCCCATGAGTTCCTGCCAAGGCAGCAGCTACTCTTCCTGGGGTTTATTATGGATCCCCGTGAGTTCCTGCCAAGGCAGCAGCTACTCTTCCTGGGGTTTATTATGGATCCCCATTAGTTCCTGCCAAGGCAGCAGCTACTCTTCCTGGGGTTTATTATGGATCCCCATTAATTCCTGCCAAGGCAGCAGCTACTCTTCCTGGGGTTTATTATGGATCCCCATTAGTTCCTGCCAAGGCAGCAGCTACTCTTCCTGGGGTTTATTATGGATCCCCATTAGTTCCTGCCAAGGCAGCAGCTACTCTTCCTGGGGTTTATTATGGATCCCCATTAGTTCCTGCCAAGGCAGCAGCTACTCTTCCTGGGGTTTATTATGGATCCCCATTAGTTCCTGCCAAGGCAGCAGCTACTCTTCCTGGGGTTTATTATGGATCCCCATTAGTTCCTGCCAAGGCAGCAGGTACTCTTCCTGGGGTTTATTATGGATCCCCATTAGTTCCTGCCAAGGCAGCAGCTACTCTTCCTGGGGTTTACTATGGAACCCCATTAGTTTCTGCCAAGGCAGCAGCTACTCTTCCTGGGGTTTATTATGGATCCCCATTAGTTCCTGCCAAGGCAGCAGCTACTCTTCCTGGTGTTTATTATGGATCCCCATTAGTTTCTGCCAAGGCAGCAGCTACTCTTCCTGGGGTTTATTATGGATCCCCATTAGTTCCTGCCAAGGCAGCAGCTACTCTTCCTGGGGTTTATTATGGATCCCCATTAGTTCCTGCCAAGGCAGCAGCTACTCTTCCTGGGGTTTATTATGGATCTCCATTAGTTCCTGCCAAGGCAGCAGCTACTCTTCCTGTGGTTTATTATGGATCCCCATTAGTTCCTGCCAAGACAGCAGCTACTCTTCCTGTGGTTTATTATGGATCCCCATTAGTTCCTGCCAAGGCAGCAGCTACTCTTCCTGTGGTTTATTATGGATCCCCATTAGTTCCTGCCAAGACAGCAGCTACTCTTCCTGTGGTTTATTATGGATCCCCGTTAGTTCCTGTCAAGGCAGCAGCTACTCTTCCTGGGGTTTATTATGGATCCCCATTAGTTCCTGTCTAGGCAGCAGCTACTCTTCCTGGGGTTTATTATGGATCCCCATTAGTTCCTGCCAAGGCAGCAGCTACTCTTCCTGGGGTTTATTATGGATCCCCATTAGTTCCTGTCTAGGCAGCAGCTACTCTTCCTGGGGTTTATTATGGAACCCATTAGTTCCTGCCAAGGCAGCAGCTACTCTTCCTGGGGTTTATTATGGATCCCCATTAGTTCCTGTCAAGGCAGCAGCTACTCTTCCTGGGGTTTATTATGGATCCCCATTAGTTCCTGCCAAGGCAGCAGCTACTCTTCCTGGGATTCAGCTAAATTAAGGCAGAGTATACGTTTTTAAAAACATTACAATACATTCCCAGATTCAGCCCCTTGTGTGTGTGTGTGTGTGTGTGTGTGTGTGTGTGTGTGTGTGTGTGTGTGTGTGTGTGTGTGTGTGTGTGTGTGTGTGTGTGTGTGTGTGTGTGTGTGTGTGTGTGTGTGTGTGTGTGTGTGTGTGTGTGTGTGTGTGTGTGTGTGTGTGTGTGTGTGTGTGCATATTTGTGTCTCTTCAAGGTCCCCGCTGTTCCATAAGGTGTATTTTTATCTGTTTTTTAAATCTGATTCTCCTGCTGCATCAGTTACCTGATGTGGAATAGAGTTCCATGTAGTCATGGCTCTATGTAGTACTGTGCACCTCCCATAGTCTGTTCATGACTTGGGTACTGTGAAGAGACCTCTGGTGGCATGTCTTGTGGGGTATGAATGGGTGTCTGAGCTGTGTGCCACTAGTTTAGACAGACAGCTCAGTGCATTCAACATGCCAACACCTCTCACAAATACAAGCAGTGATGAAGCCAATCTCTCCTCCACTTTCAGCCGGGAGAGATTGACATGCATATTATTAATATTAGCTCTCTGTGTACATCCAAGGGCCAGCTGTGCTGCCCTGTTCTAAGCCAATTGTAATTTTCCTTATTTGTGGCACCTGACCACACTACTGAACAGTAGTCCAGGTGCGACAAAACTAGGGCCTGTAGGACCTGCCTTGTTGACAGTGTTGTTAAGAAGGTAGAAACTAGGGCCTGTAGGACCTGCCTTGTTGATAGTGTTGTTAAGAAGGTAGAAACTAGAGCCTGTAGGACCTGCCTTGTTGATAGTGTTGTTAAGAAGGTAGAAACTAGGGCCTGCAGGACCTGCCTTGTTGATAGTGTTGTTAAGAAGGTAAAAACTAGGGCCTGTAGGACCTGCCTTGTTGATAGTGTTGTTAAGAAGGTAGAAACTAGGGCCTGCAGGACCTGCCTTGTTGATAGTGTTGTTAAGAAGGTAGAAACTAGGGCCTGTAGGACCTGCCTTGTTGATAGTGTTGTTAAGAAGGTAGAAACTAGGGCCTGTAGGACCTGCCTTGTTGATAGTGTTGTTACGAAGGCAGAGCAGAGCTTTATTATGGACATACTTCTCCCAATCTTAACTTCTTTGGGAAAGGGGGACAGTATTGAGATGAATAAGGAGCCCAGAGTAAACTGCTTGTTACCCAGGCCCAAAAGCTATGATATGCATATAAGTAGATTTGGATAGAAAACACTCTAAAGTTTCCAAAACTGTTAAAATATTGTCTGTGAGTATAACAGAACTCATATGGCAGGCAAAAACCTGAGACAAATCCAACCCGGAAGTGGGAAACCTGAGGTTTGTAGTTTAATTTAAGTGATTGCCTATCCAATATGCTGTGTCTATGGGGCCAGATTGCACTTCCCAAGGCTTCAAGCAGATGTCAACAGTCTTTAGAAAGTTGTTTGAGGCTTCTATTGTGGAAGGGGGTCGAATAAGAGCCGTTTCAACTAGTGGACTGAGGCCAATGAGTTGTAGTGAATACGTTATTGTCCAGTTGGAATATTATTGAAGATTTATTATAAAAAGGATTGAATGTAAACATCGTTTGACAGGTTTCTACAAACTGTAATGGAACTCTTTTGACTTTTCGTCTGGATTTTTTGCTCGCGCATTATGCCTTTGGAATAGTGAACTAAATAGTGAACTTCGCGCGAACAAAACTGAGATATTTGTACATAAATATGGACGTAATCGAACAAAACAAACATTTCTTGTGGAAGTGGGAGTCCCGGGAGTGCATTCTGACGAAGATCAGATCAGGTAAGTGAAGATTTATAATGCTATTTCTATTTCTTTTGTTGACTCCACAAATTGGTGGCTGAACGCTGTACTCAGATTATTGAATATTGTGCTTTTGCCGTAAAGCTAATTTGAAATCTGACACAGCGGTTGCATTAACTACTACTGCATCAATATGTTTTGACCATGACAGTTTATAATCCAGGGTTACTCCAAGCAGTTTAGTCTCCTCAACCTGCTCAATTTCCACATTATTTATTACAAGAGTTAGTTGAGGTTTAGTGAATGATTTGTCCCAAATACAATGCTTTTAGTTTTAGAAATATTTAGGACTTATTCCTTGCCACCCACTCTGAAACTAACGGCAGCTCTTTGTTAAGTGTTGCAGTCATTTCAGTCGCTGTAGTAGCTGACGTGTATAGTGTTGAGTCATTCGCATACACAGACACGCTGGCTGTACTCAAAGTCAGTAGCATGTCGTTAGTAAAGATTGAAAAAAGCAAGGGGCCTAAACAGCTACCCTGCGGAATTCCTGATTCTACCTGGATTATGTTTGAGAGGCTGTCGTGGCTGAATCAGAATTAGTTAGGTAACATAGATAGATAAGATGTTATTTTCATCATATGTTTGTGAGATACTTGTCATTACAATGGTTCCCTATAGGGGACTATATGGTTGGCAGTGCATTTTCCCTTCTCAGCTAGGGCTCAGTCACTTGGGGCCAGAGAGGGGAGAGGTCAGGCTTGTCTTCATATGTCAATGTATCTGTTAAACCATGTGGTGCTATGTAGAATATCAGAAGGGGAGGAGGACAGAGTGGAACATTGTCTTCTTATGTGAATGTGTCTGTAACTATTCCTAAACCATGTGGTGCTGTGTAGAATATCAGAAGGGGAGGAGGACAGAATGGAACATTGTCTTCTTATGGGAATGTGTCTGTAACTATTCCTAAACCATGTGAAGGGATGGCGTTATTAATGGGGAACCAGTTAGTTATCTCATACAATGTCTGTTCGCCAGTCACTCCCTACTTTTCTCATTGGGGGAAAGAGTATGGCCGTGTCTGGAACCATTGTATGTCCCCTCTGAGGTTGCCCTTATCTTGACCTAGTATATTACCTAAGAGGCTCACTGTCTTTTCTGAGCTTATCCAGGAGGGGGTGTATTTGAGATGGGGGTATCTAGAATTGACAATTGATATATGCCATTGGATGAGGTAATGTTTTCGTACTAAGTGGTACCAAGAATGAGATTAAAATCTCGTTTTAGGAGACCAAACTGAACGATAATTTATAGCTAATGCTATCTAGCTATGGGATACTCCTCTTTCAAGTAAAAGGTTATTTGTAAGTTGAGAGGGGTGTATCTTGGCTATAAATGAAACTACCGTAATTGCTGGACTATTAAGCGCACCTGAATATAAGCCGCACCCACTGAATTTTTTTATTTTTTTTATTTTGTACATAAATAAGCCGCACGTGTCTATAAGCCGCAGGTGCCTACCCGTACATTGAAACAAATGAACTTTACACAGCCTTTAAACGAAACACGGCTTGTAACAAAAATAAATAGGCTTTAACGAAACACGTCTTGTAACAAAAATAAATAGGCTTTAACGAAACAGGCTTGTAACATTTTTTTTTTTTTAAATAGCAGTAAACAGTAGCCTACCAAGAAAGTCCTTGGTCACTATCTTCTTCCTGTGCACTGAAACCACTGAAGTCATCTCCTTTGGTGTCGGAGTTGAATTGCTTCATCCGATGTTGGATCGTTTTCATTGTGCTCTCCTCACTTTCATCCGGAGGCAAATTCCCCGCTGAGCTTATGCTGCCCTCTTCAATACGCAGCAGCTCCACGCTGTCAGGACCCACTGGCAGACTTGACCATAAGTCGCTCTTCGCATGCGGCCCGTTTTAGTGAAGGATTTCTCCCCACTTGTCATCCAAGCCTCATTTTCTAGTTCGGGCCATCTGCTTTTCTTTCCTCAAAGCTTTTGTTGTCTTTTTGCACTAAGTCAGTTTCTCACGCTGCTGTTTCCAACGTCTTATCATCGACTCATTAAGGCCAAGCTCCCGTGCAGCAGCTCTATTTCCTTTTCCAACAGCCAGATCGATCGCCTTCAAATTGAAAGCTGCATCATATGCATTTCTCCGTGTCTTTGCCATGATGAGGGTGACAAAATGACTACCGTAATCAGAATGATGGAAAGTTTGAGCGCGCTCGATTTACTTCACATTATGTGACGGTGCTCAGTTTTTTGGTGGCATGAATTTGTGAAAGCGGGAAAAATCCATAAATTAGCCGTGTCATTGTATAAAGCGCAAGGTTCATAGCGTGGGAAAAAAGTAGCGGCTTATAGTCCGGAAATTACGGTAAGAATTGTTTTGTAGACACTCTCAGAGAATTCATTTATAGATACTGAATTGATCTGAGAGTCAAAAAGGGCTTTGGTGAAGCTCATATATATTAAAGATGGACTTTATAATATAACTCTGACTTGTGTGTGGTTGGCTCTCTCATCAGTAATACAGGAAATTACCACGACATTTGGTGACAGCGGTGGGATGTGAATCTTCACTCGGTGACCGTTCCTGACGATCTAGGTAAATAAATCGTGCACGAGGGATCCCTCAAACTTGGGTTCTCAGGGAAACCACACTTCGGGAACGAAGCAGATGGACCTGATCTGAGAGGCAGCGAGCCGAGTGGATACAACATCTCGAACTGAGTTATTTTTTAAAGAAAGAGGTGAGAGAACCACACACACTTGAAGTCAAGTTTTCAGATAAGCCTCTGTTACGTTCTGAGTGTATTCCTTTGAAAGAGAGAGTACCTTGGAGGCGTAACCAGGGCCGAGTCAGAGGAGAGTAATCTGAAAGTTTGCGGACTCAAAGAATACTCTGCTATTGTTCGGCTGCGGGCGACTAGAGCCGCCCCGACACTGAATTGATCACAGTGGGGATTGGTGCGGTCTGTGGGGGTGATGGGCCAGGGTGACTGTGTGTTCTGTGTGAAACATGGTACTTGGTGAAGCCCTATTTGAAGAATGACTAATAATATAGGATAATAGAACTTGTTAATTGTTCTAATAATGTTGGTAACCAGTTTATAATGTTGGTGACCAGTTTATAATGTTGGTAACCAGTTTATAATGTTGGTAACCAGTTTATAATAGAACTTGTTTACTGTTCTAATAATGTTGGGAACCAGTTTATAATGTTGGGAACCAGTTTATAATGTTGGTAACCAGTTTATAATGTTGGTAACCAGTTTATAATGTTGGTAACCAGTTTATAATATTGGTAACCAGTTTATAATGTTGGTAACCAGTTTATAATGTTGCTAACCAGTTTATAATGTTGGTAACCAGTTTATAATAGAATGACTTGTTTACTGTTCTAATAATGTTGGTAACCAGTTTATACTGTTGGGAACCAGTTTATAATGTTGGTAACCAGTTTATAATGTTGGTAACCAGTTTATAATGTTGGTGACCAGTTTATAATGTTGGTAACCAGTTTATAATGTTGGTGACCAGTTTATAATGTTGGTAACCAGTTTATAATAGAATGACTTGTTTACTGTTCTAATAATGTTGGTAACCAGTTTATAATGTTGGTAACCAGTTTATAATGTTGGTAACCAGTTTATAATAGAATGACTTGTTTACTGTTCTAATAATGTTGGTAACCAGTTTATACTGTTGGGAAACAGTTTATAATGTTGGTAACCAGTTGATAATGTTGGTAACCAGTTTATACTGTTGGGAAACAGTTTATAATGTTGGTAACCAGTTGATAATGTTGGTAACCAGTTTATAATGTTGGGAACCAGTTTATAATGTTGGGAACCAGTTTATAATGTTGGTAACCAGTTTATAATGTTGGTAACCAGTTTATAATGTTGGTAACCAGTTTATAATGTTGGTAACCAGTTTATAATGTTGGTAACCAGTTAATAATGTTGGGAACCAGTTTATAATGTTGGGAACCAGTTTATAATGTTGGGAACCAGTTTATAATGTTGGGAACCAGTTTATTATATAATGACTTGTTTACTGTTCTAATAATGTTGCTAACCAGTTTATGATGTTGGTAACCAGTTTATAATGTTGGTGACCAGTTTATAATGTTGGTAACCAGTTTATAATGTTGGTAACCAGTTTATAATGTTGGGAACCAGTTTATAATGTTGGGAACCAGTTTATAATGTTGGTAACCAGTTTATAATGTTGGTAACCAGTTTATAATGTTGGTAACCAGTTTATAATAGAACTTGTTTACTGTTCTAATAATGTTGGTAACCAGTTTATAATGTTGGGAACCAGTTTATAATGTTGGGAACCAGTTGATAATGTTGGGAACCAGTTGATAATGTTGGGAACCAGTTGATAATGTTGGGAACCAGTTGATAATGTTGGGAACCAGTTTATAATGTTGGTAACCAGTTTATAATGTTGGTAACCAGTTTATAATATTGGGAACCAGTTTATAATGTTGGGAACCAGTTTATAATGTTGGGAACCAGTTTATAATGTTGGGAACCAGTTTATAATGTTGGTAACCAGTGGTGTATGGCCATCGCTCTCCTTGCTGGGCGGCCATCGCTGGGCGGCCATCGCTGGGCGGCCATCGCTGGGCGGCCATCGCTGGGCGGCCATCGCTCTCCTTGCTGGGCGGCCATCGCTCTCCTTGCTGGGCGGCCATCGCTCTCCTTGCTGGGCGGCCATCGCTCTCCTTGCTGGGCGGCCATCGCTCTCCTTGCTGGGCGGCCATCGCTCTCCTTGCTGGGCCGCTGGGGAACTTGAAACACGTAGTTTAATCCAGAAACGGTCCATTATGAATCTGTGTCGTTTGGACGTCGTTTGAAAGCTTGATCTATTACCAACATCACTAAGTTATAAAAAACAGTGGTAGGCTTTTCCAAGGAAAATCAGAGAAACAGATGGTGTAATTTTGGTACGCATAGAAAGGAGTGCATTCAGGTTTGTGTTCCGTGTCAACTCTTCTTCACAATAGACACGCAGGCTCATTGTGTTCACAACAACCCAGAGTATAAGCCTAAATCCTGACACGGTTTATTACATTAGGATTTGGAAATGTGAATTGCACATTTTGGACTCCGGTGTTTGGCTTGTACGGTATTTATTATAATCCTCAACGTCTCATCTTTCAAAATACATTGTCATTTTTAAATTTACAGCATTTCACTCAGACAAAACATTTGCAAATGTTGACCAATCAGCAGGAGGGTTGCGGGCAACTTCTTGTCGCTTGCAGTACTCAAGGTCAGACCCGTTGTGAGTCAAAACCCAAACAGACTGAAGCACAGAACCTGAGCTCTGACATCATGTATAGCATGTTAGATCAGTTTAGTAGTCACATGTACAGGGTTGCAGGTGGAATTACAGGGTTCAGTGAAATTCTTGAGCTATTCAGCGTGATAATGTCCATTGCAGTGGGGGCAGGGTAATATGTCTGAGGTGGGTGAAGGGGAGAGGGTAGGTAGAAGCTAGTAGTAATATATACATACACATACATATAGTGGGGAGAACAAGTATTTGATTACCTGCAAAATCGGCAGTGTTTCCTACTTAAAGCATGTAGAGGTCTGTAATTTTTATCATAGGTACACTTCAACTGTGAGAGACGGAATCTAAAACAAAAATCGTGAAATTAATTTGCATTTTATTGTATGACATAAGTATTTGATCACCTACCAACCAGTAAAAATTCCGGCTCTCACAGACATGTTAGTTTTTCTTTAAGAAGCCCTCCTGTTCTCCACTCATTACCTGTATTAACTGCACCTGTTTGAACTCGTTACCTGTATAAATAGACACCTGTCCACACACTCAAAACAGACTCCAACCTCTCCACAATGGCCAAGACCAGAGAGCTGTGTAAGGACATCAGGGATACAATTGTAGACCTGCACAAGGCTGGGATGGGCTACAGGACAATAGGCAAGCAGCTTGGTGAGAAAGCAACAACTGTTGGCGCAATTATTAGAAAATGGAAGAAGTTCAAGATGACGGTCAATCACCCTCGGTCTGTGGCTCCATGCAAGATCTCACCTCGTGGGGCATCAATGATCATGAGGAAGGTGAGGGATCAGCCCAGAACTACACGGCAGGACCTGGTCAATGACCTGAAGAGAGCTGGGACCACAGTCTCAAAGAAAACAATTAGTAACACACTACGCCGTCATGGATTAAAATCCTGCAGCGCACGCAAGGTCCCCCTGCTCAAGCCAACGCATGTCCAGGCCCGTCTGAAGTTTGCCAATGACCATCTGGATGATCCAGAGGAGGAATGGGAGAAGGTCATGTGGTCTGATGAGACAAAAATAGAGCTTTTTGGTCTAAACTCCACTCGCTGTGTTTGGAGGAAGAAGAAGGATGAGTACAACCCCAAGAACACCATCCCAACCGTGAAGCATGGAGGTGGAAACATCATTCTTTGGGGATGCTTTTCTGCAAAGGGGACAGGTTGACTGCACCGTATTGAGGGGAGGATGGATGGGGCCATGTATCGCGAGATCTTGGCCAACCACCTCCTTCCCTCAGTAAGAGCATTGAAGATGGGACGTGGCTGGGTCTTCCCGCATGACAACGACCCGAAACACACAGCCAGGGCAACTAAGGAGTGGCTCCGTAAGAAGCATCTCAAGGTCCTGGAGTGGCCTAGCCAGTCTCCAGACCTGAACCCAATAGAAAATCTCTGGAGGGAGCTGAAAGTCCGTATTGCCCAGCGACAGCCCTGAAACCTGAAGGATCTGGAGAAGGTCTGTATGGAGGAGGAGTGGGCCAAAATCCCTGCTGCAGTGTGTGCAAACCTGGTCAAGAACTACAGGAAACGTATGATTTCTGTAATTGCAAACAAAGGTTTCTTTAGCAAATATTAAGTTGTGATTTTCTAATGTATCAAATACTTATGTCATGAAATAAAATGCAAATTAATTACTTAAAAATATCATACAATGTGATTTTCTGGATTTTTGTTTTAGATTCCATCTCACAGTTGAAGTGTACTTATGGTAAAAAATGACAGACCTCTACATGCTTTGTAAGTAGGAAAACCTGCAGTGTATCTAATATTTGTTCTCCCCACTGTATATTCAGCAGCCTGGTGGTCTGGGGGGGGGGGGGGGGGGGTAGAAGCTATTGACCAGTCTGTTAGTTTTAGCCATGATGTTCCTGTACTGCCAGCGTCAGAGTGATGGAAGCGGGGAGAACTGGCGTTGGCTCAGGTCCTTGATGATCTTCTTTTCCTGCAACACCTGGTGCTGTAGGTGTCCTGGAGGGCAGGCAGTGTGACCCCAATGGTGTCCCGGTGGAGTTGCCGTACCAGGCAGCCAGAGAGTACGGCCTACCACAATCATCTGAGAGACTCTCGGCATGGGGGTTGACTCTGTTGGCTGGCGGAGAGAAGAGGCTAATACACACGGTGTAACCCAAGGGCCGCTGGTTCAAATCCCCGAGCCGACTAGTTGAAAAAAATAAAAAATCCGGTCCATCAGCAAGGCACTGAAGTCAAATGGTACCCTATTCCCTATATTGTACACTACTAGGCCCCATACAACTCTGGTTAAAAAAGTAGTACACTATATAGGAAATAGGGTGCTATTTGGCTCCAGCCCCTAAATCACAAATTACCAGTGCTACTTGATTACTGGCCCTGTCGTACCATCAATTAAAAAAAAATATCCATCCATGAAATGAATTAACAAAGAAAAACGTTGTTTCAGAGAGGTGATGTTTTTTTTATTGACCAATCTGGAATGTGCTCAATTGATCACGTGCTTCCTGTATCGCTGTCCCAAACCATATTCCCTCTATTAAGTAAGGTTCTGGTCAAAAGTAGTGCACTAGCTAGGTAAATGGTGTGCCATTTGGGACTGTTCAATACAATACATATCTACAAAAAAAATGTGTTGAACAAATTCATTGATATCATTCTCAGGTGAATAAAAAGGTGTAGATACCAACAACTGTAATCCAAAGAAAGATTTATGTGGTGCCTGACAATACAATGGGTTGGTATTGTACTGTACTTCGTTTCACAACCTCTGACCGCATCCCAAATACGTCTAAACTAGTGCACTAGATGGTAACATAGGGGGTCATGTGGGACAAACTGTGTTGGTTTGAAATCTACAAATACTGATGAGGCTTGACGATGAGTAGCTTGGGAGAATAATTTACTAAATAAACACCAGTGGAATGAACCGTAGCATGGTCATCCACGTCTCACCCACGTGATTCAGCACTTTACATTTGGTTACGCCGCCATCTTGCCATTTGACAGGAAATGTCACTGTTCAGAAACCGGTATCCATTGTCCCGGTCAAATCACTGTAGTCCTCAGCGTTAAAATATTGTACAAACCATTAGGTGTACGCAGTGTACAAAACATTAGGAACAGCTGCTCTTTCCACGACAAACTAGCCAGGTGAATCCAGGTGAAAGCTATGATGTCACTTGTTAAGTCCACTTCAATCAGTGTAGATGAAGGAGAGGAGACGGGTTAAAGAAGAATTTTTAAGCCTTGAGATTTGAGACATGGATTGTGTATGTGTGCCATTCAGAGGGTAAAGGGGGCAAGAAAACATATTTAAGTGCCTTTGAACAGGTGCAACTCAATATTAGGAAGGTGTTCCTAATGTTTTGTACACTGTAGAGACCCAGGGCTGTATGTGTCGAGCGTCTCAAGAGTGCTGGTCTAGGATCAGTTAAGCGTTTAAGATCATAATTACTAAGTTAACATGGACAGGAGGGACCTGTTCCTAGATCAGCAATCCTACTGAGACGATGATACCTATAGAGTTGTGTTTCAACAAGGCTCATTTGCAGTGAACAGGTTACTACCTTCCCCAGACTGTTAGCCAACAAACCCGTCCCCAGACTGTTAGCCAACAAACCCGTCCCCAGACTGTTAGCCAACAAACCCGTCCCCAGACTGTTAGCCAACAAACCCGTCCCCAGACTGTTAGCCAACAAACCCGTCCCCAGACTGTTAGCCAACAACCCCGTCCCCAGACTGTTAGCCAACAACCCCGTCCCCAGACTGTTAGCCAACAAACCCGTCCCCAGACTGTTAGCCAACAAACCCGTCCCCAGACTGTTAGCCAACAAACCCGTCCCCAGACTGTTAGCCAACAAACCCGTCCCCAGACTGTTAGCCAACAAACCCGTCCCCAGACTGTTAGCCAACAAACCCGTCCCCAGACTGTTAGCCAACAAACCCGTCCCCAGACTGTTAGCCAACAAACCCGTCCCCAGACTGTTAGCCAACAAACCCGTCCCCAGACTGTTAGCCAACAAACCCGTCCCCAGACTGTTAGCTAACGTTAGCTGTGTCCCCAGACTGTTAGCTAACGTTAGCTGTGTCCCCAGGGACATCCACAGGGGTCCCCACAGGCCCTCTTCCGAGCCCAGAGCGAGCGGAGCTCCTCGGGGGAGTGTTGGGGTGACGACAGCATGTCCTGGTAACACTCCTTTTCACACAGCCAGCCTGCATCCTGGGAAGAGGACAACACACAACCGTCAGACAACCGTCACACAACTAGGCGTTATGAAGGTCTATCAATGCTAACTGGGTGTTAACAACCAAGGTGAATGACATGAGCTGGTTGGTGAGGGTGACTGTTTTCAGGTAGGCTACCATACTATGTTCTTTAACTGGTATTTCTACTATACTAGTGTCACCTGGTTCTTTACCTGGTATTTCTACTATAGTGTTCTTTACCTGGTATTTCTACTATACTAGTGTCATCTGGTTCCTTACCTGGTATTTCTACTATAGTGTTCTTTACCTGGTATTTCTACTATACTAGTGTCATCTGGTTCTCTACCTGGTATTTCTACTATACTAGTGTCATCTGGTTCTTTACCTGGTATTTATATACTGTACTAGTGTCACCTGGATCTTTACCTGGTATTTCTACTATACTAGTGTCATCTGGTTCTTTACCTGGTATTTCTACTATAGTGTTCTTTACCTGGTATTTCTACTATACTAGTGTCATCTGGTTCTTTACCTGGTATTTCTACTGTACTAGTGTCATCTGGTTCTTTACCTGGTATTTCTACTATAGTGTTCTTTACCTGGTATTTCTACTATACTAGTGTCATCTGGTTCTCTACCTAGTATTTCTACTATACTAGTGTCATCTGGTTCTTTACCTGGTATTTCTAATGTACTAGTGTCATCTGGTTCTTTACCTGGTATTTCTACTATAGTGTTCTTTACCTGGTATTTCTACTATACTAGTGTCATCTGGTTCTTTACCTGGTATTTCTACTATACTAGTGTCATCTGGTTCTTTACCTGGTATTTCTACTCTACCAGTGTCATCTGGTTCTTTACCTGGTATTTCTACTATAGTGTTCTTTACCTGGTATTTCTACTATACTAGTGTCATCTGGTTCTCTACCTAGTATTTCTACTATACTAGTGTCATCTGGTTCTTTACATGGTATTTCTACTGTACTAGTGTCATCTGGTTCTTTACCTGGTATTTCTACTATACCAGTGTCATCTGGTTCCTTACCTGGTATTTCTACTATACTAGTGTCATCTGGTTCTTTACCTGGTATTTCTACTATACCAGTGTCATCTGGTTCTTTACCTGGTATTTCTCCTCTACCAGTGTCATCTGGTTCCTTACCTGGTATTTCTACTATACTAGTGTCATCTGGTTCTTTACCTGGTATTTCTACTATACTAGTGTCATCTGGTTCTTTACCTGGTATTTCTACTATACCAGTGTCATCTGGTTCTTTACCTGGTATTTCTACTATACTAGTGTCATCTGGTTCTTTACCTGGTATTTCTACTATACTAGTGTCATCTGGTTCTTTACCTGGTATTTCTACTATACTAGTGTCATCTGGTTCTTTACCTGGTATTTCTACTATACCAGTGTCATCTGGTTCTTTACCTGGTATTTCTACTATACTAGTGTCATCTGGTTCTTTACCTGGTATTTCTACTATACTAGTGTCATCTGGTTCTTTACCTGGTATTTCTACTATAGTGTTCTTTACCTGGTATTTCTACTATACTAGTGTCATCTGGTTCTCTACCTGGTATTTCTACTATACTAGTGTCATCTGGTTCTTTACCTGGTATGTCTACTATAGTGTTCTTTACCTGGTATGTCTCCTATAGTGTTCTTTACCTGGTATGTCTACTATAGTGTTCTTTACCTGGTATGTCTACTATAGTGTTCTTTACCTGGTATGTCTACTATAGTGTTCTTTACCTGGTATGTCTACTATACTAGTGTCATCTGGTTCTCTACCTGGTATTTCTACTATAATCATGTCATCTGGTTCTTTACCTGGTATTTCTACTATAGTGTTCTTTACCTGGTATTTCTACTATACCAGTGTCATCTGGTTCTTTACCTGGTATTTCTACTATACTAGTGTCATCTGGTTCCTTACCTGGTATTTCTACTATACTAGTGTCCTCTGGTTCTTTACCTGGTATTTCTACTATACTAGTGTCATCTGGTTCTCTACCTGGTATTTCTACTATAGTGTTCTCTACCTGGTATTTATACTATACTAGTGTCCTCTGGTTCTCTACCTGGTATTTCTACTATACTAGTGTCATCTGGTTCTCTACCTGGTATTTCTACTATAGTGTTCTCTACCTGGTATTTCTACTATACCAGTGTCATCTGGTTCTTTACCTGGTATTTCTACTATACTAGTGTCATCTGGTTCCTTACCTGGTATTTCTACTATACTAGTGTCATCTGGTTCTTTACCTGGTATTTCTACTATACTAGTGTCCTCTGGTTCTTTACTAGGTATTTCTACTATAATCATGTCATCTGGTTCTTTACCTGGTATTTCTACTATACTAGTGTCCTCTGGTTCTTTACCTGGTATTTCTGTGGTCCAACAGCAGCCATCCAGATCCCCATGCTCACATCTTCCCCCTGAAACACGTAACACATTATGAGTCTACAATGGTGCCTGTTGGTTTCATCAGCATTGCTCATCTGGTGTTTGGTGCCGTGTGGTCCGTTACCTGGTAGGCCTTGAGTTGCTCTGCATTGCTGGCCAGCCATTGGACGAGGTCCCTGGAGGCCACGTACCCCGAGCCGCAGGCGAAGGCCGGGTAGGCGGGACTGGCGTATTCTAGCTCCTGCCACTTCCCAATGCGGTCCACCGCCCAACTCTGACGGAAACTGGGAAATGAACAACATCAGGCAGACAGGTAGACAGACACTTCCCAATGAAGTCCAACATCTGCATCAGATCTTACTCAGCAAAACTACCTCCATATGATTAGACTGGAATATGAACGTATCTAACTAGGAGCTGCTCGGAGCAAAATGAGTCTGGAGAACTGTCTAGGCTGTAGGCAGTATTCCCCTGGTTTAAACCTTCATTTAACTAGGCAAGTCAGTTAAGAACACATTCTTATTTACAATGACGGCCTACCGGGGAACAGTGGGTTAACTGCCTTGTTCAGGGGAACAGTGGGTTAACTGCCTTGTTCAGGGGAACAGTGGGTTAACTGCCTTGTTCAGAGGCAGAACGACATATTTTTACCTTGTCAGCTCGGGGATTCATTCCAGCAACCTTTCATTTACAGGCCCAACCCTCTAACCACCAGGCTACCCGGCCGCCCCACCAGGCTACCCTGCCTCCCCACCAGGCTACCCTGCCTCCCCACCAGGCTACCCTGCCTCCCCACCAGGCTACCCTGCCTCCCCACCAGGCTACCCTGCCTCCCCACCAGGCTACCCTGCCTCCCCACCAGGCTACCCTGCCTCCCCACCAGGCTACCCTGCCTCCCCACCAGGCTACCCTGCCTCCCCACCAGGCTACCCTGCCTCCCCACCAGGCTACCCTGCCTCCCCACCAGGCTACCCTGCCTCCCCACCAGGCTACCCTGCCTCCCCACCAGGCTACCCTGCCTCCCCACCAGGCTACCCTGCCTCCCCACCAGGCTACCCTGCCTCCCCACCAGGCTACCCTGCCTCCCCACCAGGCTACCCTGCCTCCCCACCAGGCTACCCTGCCTCCCCACCAGGCTACCCTGCCTCCCCACCAGGCTACCCTGCCTCCCCACCAGGCTACCCTGCCTCCCCACCAGGCTACCCTGCCTCCCCACCAGGCTACCCTGCCTCCCCACCAGGCTACCCTGCCTCCCCACCAGGCTTCCTGCCTCCCCACCAGGCTTCCTGCCTCCCCACCAGGCTTCCTGCCTCCCCACCAGGCTTCCTGCCTCCCCACCAGGCTTCCTGCCTCCCCACCAGGCTTCCTGCCTCCCCACGCTCTAACCACCAGGCTACCTGCCTCCCCAATATATACTCAGCGACTACAGGACGGACCAGGGGAGTGCTGATCTAGGAACAGATTTCCCGTCCAAAGACACTTCAAAGGATCCTAGATCAGTATCCAGACGCTGTCTACTGACACACTGTATCTGTACAGTACTCACTTCCCCCACCAGAAGTTGCGTCGCTTCAAGCCCTTGTGGTCGATCTTCGTTAAAACCTTGTCCACGTCAATATAACAATCATCATCCGTCTTCAGGAGCAGATCAAACGCAGCGTTTCCCACCGACCTATAAAACAGCAGGGAGTTATCAACCCACCTATCAGACACTGAATTAGCCCACCTATCAGACAACAGGTACTGAATTAACCCACCTATCAGACAACAGGTACTGAATTAACCCACCTATCAGACAACAGGTACTGAATTAACCCACCTATCAGACAACAGGTACTGAATTAACCCACCTATCAGACAACAGGTACTGAATTAACCCACCTATCAGACAACAGGTACTGAATTAACCCACCTATCAGACAACAGGTACTGAATTAACCCACCTATCAGAGAACAGGTACTGAATTAACCCACCTATCAGACAACAGGTACTGAATTAACCCACCTATCAGACAGTTATACTACCGTTCAAAAGTTTGGGGTCACTTAGAAATGTCCTTGTTTTCCATGAAAACATACATGAAATGAGTTGCAAAATGAATAGGAGATAGTCAAGAAGTTGACAAGGTTATAAATAATAAATGAAATAATAATTGTGTCCTTCAAAGAATCCTCCATTTGCAGCAATTACAGCCTTGCAGACCTTTGGCGTTCTAGATGTCTATTTGTTGAGGTAATCTGAAGAGATTTCACCCCCATGCTCCCTGAAGCACCTCCCACAAGTTGGATTGGCTTGATGGGCGGTTCTGACGTACCATACGGTCAAACTGCCCCCACAACAGCTGAGATCCGGTGACTGTTCTGGCCACTCCATTATAGACAGAACACCAGCTGACTGCTTCTTCCTTAAATAGTTCTTGCATAGTTTGGAGCTGTGCTTTGGGTCATTGTCCTGATGTAGGAGGAAATTGGCTCCAATTAAGCGGCGTCCACAGGGTATGGCATGGCGTTGCAAAATGGAGTGATGGCCTTCCTTCTTCAAGATCCCTTCTACCCTGTACAAATCTCCCACTTCACCACCAAAGCACCCCCAGACCATCACATTGCCTCCAGCATGCTTGACAGATGGCGTCAACCACCACAGCACCCCCAGACCATCACATTGCCTCCACCATGCTTGACAGATGACGTCAACCACCACAGCACCCCCAGACCATCACATTGCCTCCACCATGCTTGACAGATGACGTCAACCACCACAGCACCCCCAGACCATCACATTGCCTCCACCATGCTTGACAGATGACGTCAACCACCACAGCACCCCCAGACCATCACATTGCCTCCACCATGCTTGACAGATGACGTCAACCACCACAGCACCCCCAGACCATCACATTGCCTCCACCATGCTTGACAGATGACGTCAAGGACTCCTCCAGCATCTTTACATTTTTACTGCGTCTCACGAATGTTCCTCTTTGTGATCCGAACACCTCAAACTTAGATTTATCTGTCCATAACACTTTTTTCCAATCTTCCTCTGTCAAGTGTCTGTGTTCTTTTGCCCGTCTTAATATTTTATTGGCCAGTCTGAGATATGGCTTTTTCTTTGCAACTCTGCCTAGAAGGCCAGCATCCCGGAGTCGCCTCTTCACTGTTGTCGTTGAGACTGGTGTTCTGCGGGTACTATTTGATGAAGCTGCCAGTTGAGGACTTGAGGCGTCTGTTTCTCAAACTAGACACTAATGTACTTGTCCTCTTGCTCAGTTGTGCACTGGGGCCTCCCACTCCTCTTTCTATTCTGGTTAGAGCCAGTTTGCGCTGTTCTGTGAAGGGAGTAGTACACAGCGTTGTACGAGATCTTCAGTTTCTTGCCAATTTCTCGCATGGAATAGCCTTCATTTCTCAGAACAACAATAGACTGACGAGTTTCAGAAGAAAGTTAATTCTATCTGGCCATTTTGAGGCTGTAATCGAACCCACATATGCTGACGCTCCAAATACTCAGCCAGTTTTATTGCTTCTTTAAAATCAGAACAACAGTTTTCAGCTGTAGCATTAGGCTAACCCCAGCCCCGAGAAGCCCCGAGAAGCCCCGAGCAGCAGAGCCAAACTATAAGAGTCCATTTCCATGTTACTGGTGTAGCAGACCAAAAACAACGCTAACAAAAAAAAGAAACCTTGACTCACAGTGTAGTTGTGAGGTTAGACCAGTCATACTGGGTACGTACCACTTATAGAACTGCAGTAGTTTAGAAGGCACGTTCCTGTATGTATCTACTACATCCACAAACACTATGTCTCCATATCGCAGAGCCTCCTGCTCCAGAGACCTGTCCTCCATCTGCAGGCTGGCACCATGGCTCTGGAGCCGCCCCTGGCGGCCATGCAGCACCTCCCACAGGGAGGCCACGTCTAGGGGGAGAACCAATGAGAGGATAGAACACATACTGACAGGCCATGTCTAGGGGGAGAACCAATGAGAGGATAGAACACATACTGACAGACAGGCCATGTCTAGGGGGAGAACCAATGAGAGGATAGAACACATACTGACAGACAGACCATGTCTAGGGGGAGAACCAATGAGAGGATAGAACACATACTGACAGACAGGCCATGTCTAGGAGGAGAACCAATGAGAGGATAGAACACATACTGACAGACAGGCCATGTCTAGGAGGAGAACCAATGAGAGGATAGAACACATACTGACAGACAGGCCATGTCTAGGGGGAGAACCAATGAGAGGATAGAACACATACTGACAGACAGATCATGTCTAGGAGGAGAACCAATGAGAGGATAGAACACATACTGACAGACAGGCCATGTCTAGGGGGAGAACCAATGAGAGGATAGAACACATACTGACAGACAGATCATGTCTAGGAGGAGAACCAATGAGAGGATAGAACACATACTGACAGGCCGATCATGTCTAGGAGGAGAACCAATGAGAGGATAGAACACATACTGACAGGCCATGTCTAGGAGGAGAACCAATGAGAGGATAGAAAACATACTGACAGGCCATGTCTAGGAGGAGAACCAATGAGAGGATAGAACACACTGACAGACAGACCATGTCTAGGGGGAGAACCAATGAGAGGATAGAACACATACTGACAGACAGGCCATGTCTAGGGGGAGAACCAATGAGAGGATAGAACACATACTGACAGAGAAAGAAAATAAATAGATCCAGTATAGAAGAAGCAGATCCTACATTGAGTTCTGATGCAGCCTGGGTGATAGAGAAGGGATGTCCTAAATGGAGCCCTGTGCACTACTTTAGACCAGGACCCTATATAGTGCACTACTTTAGACCAGGACCCTATATAGTGCACTACTTTAGACCAGGACCCTATATAGTGCACTACTTTAGACCAGAGCCCTATTCCCTAGATAGGGCTCTGGTCTAAAGTAGTGCACTATCTAGGGAATAGGGCTCTGGTCTAAAGTAGTGCACTATGACACCCTATATATAGTGCACTACTTTTGACGAAGGCCCATAGCACTCAATGTTTGTTTATTTTCTGCATGAACTTTTCTCCTTCTCACCATGTCTCATATATTGATTGGTCTAAAACACAAGGACCATGAACGGGTATATTGTTTGGTTCTGAAGTCACATGCCATTGGACCGGACTCACTATGGATTTTGAAGGTGAACCCTCCAGCCAATCCTGGGAAGCTCAGAGCACTCCTGTGAGGCAACGTCCCCTCCTCAATCTGTAACATCACACACAGGAGAGACAGAGACAGACGACACACACAAGAGACAGACGGAGAAAGATTGGAGACAATACATCTGTCACATGAACATTTGCAGGAGATTTAACTGTGGAATATTGCTAAGATTTAGTTTGTGTCATATTTTAAGACTATTGAACAAACACAAAGTGTAGCATATCTGTGAAAAAGAAGGGGAAGCTATTAGGTACAGAGGAAAACTTGAGGACTCCTCCGCCGTTGTTCAGCGTCACCCGGGATGTGTTGACCGTAGTCAGACCAGCTACGTCAGGACTCTCCCAGACCAGAGTCCCCTCAAAGCCCTGGACAGGAGAGAGATGGACATGTCCAGTCAGACAATTCACTATTACTCTACCCTTCTCTGTTTAGAGACTTTACCGTGACATAGACCTCACCTTGGGCAGAATGAACCACTCCACTGGTTTGTACCACACGCCGTTCTGACTTGTTCCAGGACTGACCGGGCTGAAGCAGGCTGTCACCACTGCCTCCTGCCACACACACACACAGAGGAGGTGGTTGAGGAATCAAAAAAAATACATTGGAGATCACTTTCTGTATCCAGTACACTCTATTTTCTAGAGCCTTACTGCTGCTGGTCTCCAGTTCTACTACTCAGAACACAAACATATTCCTCTGCTTGATCATTTTTGCTTTCCCTAATCTCTGCAAATTCCTACCACCAGCAGGAATTTGCCGTTCAATAAGTTATCTGGCGGATAGCCTCAACTCAGAGGACAGCTACACTCCCGAGTCGATATTCACGTCGTAAGAAATTATTCTCCACCACGCCCACAAATGGGAAATACAAAACATTCTTTCCAATTGTAAAACAGGGGCCTTCTAGAAGTCCCAAGGACAACGAGGAGGAGGCCGGTTCAACAGGTGCCTTCTAGAAGTCCCAAGGACAACGAGGAGGAGGCCGGTTCAACAGGGGCCTTCTAGAAGTCCCAAGGACAACGAGGAGGAGGCCGGTTCAACAGGGGCCTTCTAGAAGTCCCAAGGACAACGAGGAGGAGGCCGGTTCAACAGGGGCCTTCTAGAAGTCCCAAGGACAACGAGGAGGAGGCCGGTTCAACAGGGGCCTTCTAGAAGTCCCAAGGACAACGAGGAGGAGGCCGGTTCAACAGGGGCCTTCTAGAAGTCCCAAGGACAACGAGGAGGAGGCCGGTTCAACAGGGGCCTTCTAGAAGTCCCAAGGACAACGAGGAGGAGGCCGGTTCAACAGGGGCCTTCTAGAAGTCCCAAGGACAACGAGGAGGAGGCCGGTTCAACAGGGGCCTTCTAGAAGTCCCAAGGACAACGAGGAGGAGGCCGGTTCAACAGGGGCCTTCTAGAAGTCCCAAGGACAACGAGGAGGAGGCCGGTTCAACAGGGGCCTTCTAGAAGTCCCAAGGACAACGAGGAGGAGGCCGGTTCAACAGGGGCCTTCTAGAAGTCCCAAGGACAACGAGGAGGAGGCCGGTTCAACAGGGGCCTTCTAGAAGTCCCAAGGACAACGAGGAGGAGGCCGGTTCAACAGGGGCCTTCTAGAAGTCCCAAGGACAACGAGGAGGAGGCCGGTTCAACAGGGGCCTTCTAGAAGTCCCAAGGACAACGAGGAGGAGGCCGGTTCAACAGGGGCCTTCTAGAAGTCCCAAGGACAACGAGGAGGAGGCCGGTTCAACAGGGGCTTTCTAGAAGTCCCAAGGACAACGAGGAGGAGGCCGGTTCAACAGGGGCCTTCTAGAAGTCCCAAGGACAACGAGGAAGAGGCCGGTTCAACAGGGGCCTTCTAGAAGTCCCAAGGACAACGAGGAGGAGGCCGGTTCAACAGGGGCCTTCTAGAAGTCCCAAGGACAACGAGGAGGAGGCCGGTTCAACAGGGGCCTTCTAGAAGTCCCAAGGACAACGAGGAGGAGGCCGGTTCAACAGGGGCCTTCTAGAAGTCCCAAGGACAACGAGGAGGAGGCCGGTTCAACAGGGGCTTTCTAGAAGTCCCAAGGACAACGAGGAGGAGGCCGGTTCAACAGGGGCTTTCTAGAAGTCCCAAGGACAACGAGGAGGAGGCCGGTTCAACAGGGGCCTTCTAGAAGTCCCAAGGACAACGAGGAGGAGGCCGGTTCAACAGGGGCTTTCTAGAAGTCCCAAGGACAACGAGGAGGAGGCCGGTTCAACAGGGGCCTTCTAGAAGTCCCAAGGACAACGAGGAAGAGGCCGGTTCAACAGGGGCCTTCTAGAAGTCCCAAGGACAACGAGGAGGAGGCCGGTTCAACAGGTGCTAATATTCCACAGCGTTGGTGATAAGTCTATTAACTTCTGACTTTAAAAATGTCAGCAATCAAAAGAAAAGGCCTCTTATTGGTGGAAAACCTGTCCTCGCCATAAAGGTGGGGTCTCTTATTGGTGGAAAACCTGTCCTCGCCATAAAGGTGGGGTCTCTTATTGGTGGAAAACCTTTCCTCGCCATAAAGGTGGGGTCTCTTATTGGTGGAAAACCTGTCCTCGCCATAAAGGTGGGGTCTCTTATTGGTGGAAAACCTGTCCTCGCCATAAAGGTGGGGTCTCTTATTGGTGGAAAACCTGTCCTCGCCATAAAGGTGGGGTCTCTTATTGGTGGAAAACCTGTCCTCGCCATAAAGGTGGGGTCTCTTATTGGTGGAAAACCTGTCCTCGCCATAAAGGTGGGGTCACGTATTGGTGGAAAACCTGTCCTCGCCATAAAGGTGGGGTCACGTATTGGTGGAAAACCTGTCCTCACCATAAAGGTGGGGTCACGTATTGGTGGAAAACCTGTCCTCACCATAAAGGTGGGGTCTCAGGCTCAGACACAGCCTTACCAATGAGTTACCAAACGTGAACTGACCAGAACTTCCCAAAATGTGCACTTAGAAACATTAGGCCACACCTATTCTGGCGTGCAGGCCAGGTACCTCTACACGCCTGCGTTCGGTGACAAGACGGAGAAGTTCTCAGCACACACATAGTCCTAAATAAACATCGTCGTGAGTGTTGCGAACGTTCATGTGCACTATAAACATTTAACCCACTGAAGGTAAGAAAAGGAAAATTAAAACGTAACAATGTGAATCAGAAAAGTATTTTAATGTTGAAATAAAGAGTACGGTGAAATGCTAGCAACTAATATATAATTCATTACAACGACAAAAAGACCCCACCATGTCCAACGAACAAATTGTCTGTCGGCATTTATAGAATTGTACCGAAACTTCGTTTCCATCACAACTGTCGTGATTATGATTTATACAGTATGACTTCACTCACAACCTGATGGTGACATTCTCCATGATCTGGGTTCTACTCTTCTACTGCTGGGTTCTACTCTTCTACTGCTGGGTTCTACTCTTCTACTGCTGGGTTCTACTCTTCTACTGCTGGGTTCTACTCTTCTACTGCTGGGTTCTACTCTTCTACTGCTGGGTTCTACTCTTCTACTGCTGGGTTCTACTCTTCTACTGCTGGGTTCTACTGCTAGGCTCCACATTACCTGTTGTTCCAGCTGCAGCAGCCTGACAGTGACATTCCCCTCTATCTCCATGTGAGGTCCCGTAGGGAACACCCCAAACCTGGTGATGACTAGGGGGTGGAGGACCTTGAAGTCCAAGGCCACAGAGGAGACCTCCCCAGGGACAAGGGCAGACGGATCAGACACCTCCACCAGCGCCATCTCCTTATCCTGCCCTGGAGCTGAGAGAGGGATAGAGACAGAGACAGAGAGAGACTCTTAAAGGCTTAATTCAGCTTCTTGACTTTTCTCTCCTCGCCTTCAGAGGGAAGTGATGTGACGATCCAAGGAGGCAAGGAAAGACGTGAGACAGAGAGAGAGAGCAGAGGGAGAGAAAGAGAGAGCGGAGGGAGAGACACAGAGTGAATCTTAAGTAATTCCTCTACTCCCCCCAGAGAAGATGAGGAACGGCCCATCGCCACCCTACACCCAAAAACACTGAAGGGGAGCAAGGTTATTGTACAGAGCATTCGGAAAGTATTCAGACCCCTTGACTTCGTTACGTTAAAGCCTTATTCTAAAATAGATTAAATCAATAATGTTCATCAATCTACACACAATAGTAAAAACACATTTAGGCAAATGTATTAAAAATATAAAAACAGATACCTTAAGTATTCAGACACTTTGCTATGACACTCAAAACTGACCTCAGGTGCATCCTGTTTCCATTGATCATCCCTGAGATGTTTCTACAACTTGGAGTCCACCTGTGGTAAATTTCAAATTCAAATGATTGGACATGATTTAGAAAGGCACACACCTGTCTATATAAGGTCCCACAGTTGACAGTGCATGTCAGAGCAAAAACCAAGCCATGATGTCGAAGGACTGTCCGTAGAGCTCCGAGACAGGATTGTGTCGAGGCACAGATCTGGAAAAAATGTATGCAGCATCAAATGTCCAAGAACAGTGGCCTCCATCATTCTTAAATGGAAGAAGTTTGGAACCACCAAGACTCTTCCTAGAGCTGGCCGCCCGGCCAAACTGAGCAATCAGGGGGGGACCAAGAACCCGATGGTCACTCTGACAGCTCCAGAGTTCCTCTTTGGAGATGAGAACCTTCCAGAAGAACAACCATCTCTGCAGCACTTCACCAATTAGGTATTTATTGTAGAGTGGCCAGATGGAAGCCACTCCTCAGTAAAAGGAACATGACAGCCCGCTTGGAATTTGCCAAAAGGCACCTAAAGGACTCTCAGACCATGAGAAACAAGATTCTCTGGTCTGATTAATCCAAGATTGAACTCTTTGGCCTGAATGCCAAGTCTGGAGGAAACCTAGCACCATCCCTACAGTGAAACATGGTGGTGGTGGCAGCATCATGCTGTGGGGATGTTTTCCAGCAGCAGGGACTGGGAGACTAGTTAGGATCGAGGGAAAGATGAACGAAGCAAAGTACAGAGAGATCCTTGATGAAAACCTGCTCCAGAGCGCTCAGGAGCTTTGACTGGGACGAGGGTTCACCTTCCAACAGGACAACGACCCCAAGCACACAGCCAAGACAATGCAGGATTGAATGTCCTTGAGTGGCCCAGCCAGAGCCTGGACTTGAACCCGGTCGAACATCTCTGGAGAGACCTGAAAATATCTGCAGCGACGCTCCCCATCCAACCTGACAGAGCTTGAGAGGATCTGCAGAGAAGAAATGGGAGAAACTCCCCAAATACAGGTGCCAAGCTTGTAGCGTCATACCCAAGAAGACTTAAGGTTGTAATCACTGTCAAAGGTGCTTCAACAAAGTACTTAGTAAAGAGTCTGAATATTTATGTAAATGGAATATTTCAGTTTACATTTCTAAAAACCAGTTTTTGCTTTGTCATTATGGGATATTGTTTTATGCAAACACAAGCAACACAATCCTGTCTCTGAGCTCTGCAATCCCTTCGACATCGTGGCTTGGACTTTATATAGACAGGTTTGTGCCTTTCCAAATCATGTCCAATCAATTGAATTTACCACAGGTGGATTCCAATCATGTTGTAGAAACATCTCAAGGATGATCAATCCTCCAGTGCAACAGGTTGCACTGGAGCCCATTTTCAAGTCTCTTAGCAAAGGGTCTGAATACTTGTGCAAAGAAATATCTTATTACATATTATTGGGTGTAGATTGATGAGGAAAACATTAAATTCAATCAATTTTAGAATAAGGCTGCAACGTAACATAATGTGGAAGAGGAAAGGGGTCTGAATACTTTCCGAATGCACTGTAAATGTATATTCCTCATAACAATTCACATTTCCTGTAGCAACCTGGTTTATATTAAGATCCTACATCTATTAGGTTTATATTATAAATCAATGCTACTGTGACTTGGATTGAAAAGGATGAGCACCTAGACTGGTGCAACCATTTCCCACACCAATCCAATGCTTTTTAACTGTAGTAATAGACGATAGAAGAATCAAGACCCTTTATCTGACAGAGATGAATTCCCAAGTTTATCAAGACATTTTGCAGGAGAATTTTAGGCTAACTGTCCGACAATTAAAGCTCAGAGGTTGGGTGATGCAACAGGACAACGACCCAAAACAGAAGTAAATCAACAGAATGGATTCGACAGAAGAAAATACGCCTTCTGGAGCGGTCCAGTCCTGACCTCAACCTTCTGGAGCGGTCCAGTCAGAGTCCTGACCTCAACCTTCTGGAGCGGTCCAGTCAGAGTCCTGACCTCAACCTTCTGGAGCGGTCCAGTCAGAGTCCTGACCTCAACCTTCTGGAGCGGTCCAGTCAGAGTCCTGACCTCAACCTTCTGGAGCGGTCCAGTCAGAGTCCTGACCTCAACCTTCTGGAGCGGTCCAGTCAGAGTCCTGACCTCAACCTTCTGGAGCGGTCCAGTCAGAGTCCTGACCTCAACCCGATTGAGAGGCCCAGTCAGAGTCCTGACCTCAACCCGATTGAGAGGCCCAGTCAGAGTCCTGACCTCAACCCGATTGAGGTCATGCCACAGCATCTCAAGAGAGAAGTTCACACCAGACATCCCAAGAATATTGCTGAACTGAAACAGTTTTGTAAAGAGGAATGGTCCACAATTCCTCCTGACTGATGTGCAGGTCTGATCCGCAACTACAGAAAACAGTTGGTAGAGGTTATTGCTGCTAAATTAGGGTCAACCAGTTATTAAATCCAATGGTTCACATACCTTTTCCACCTTGCACTGAATGTTTACACGGTGTGTTCAATAAAGACATGAAAATGTATAATTGTGTGTGTTAGTGTAAACAGACTGATTGTATATAATGTTGTGACCTAGATGAAGATCAGGTCAAATTTTATTTCCATTTTATGCAGAAATCCAGGTAATTCCAAAGACTTCACACAGTGGCAAGAAAAATGATGTTTCTGTGATATTAAACATGTTATCCCTGTGTAACTCCTTCCAATAAGTTTAATAAAAATAAACTGCAAAAACATAAGCAATACAACAGTTTACAAATCAGCTCACAGACAACTGTCTGTACCAGAAGTCCCAACTAGAACAGCAAACTAAATTCAGAGAAGGGGGGACATTTAGCCAGTCCTCACTTGTAAGAAGGCCATTTTAGGCTTTAAGGTTAGGTTTAGAATTAGGGGTTTGGTTTAGGAGTTAGGGGAGAGGACTGGTCACCCATCGTAGCCTGGTTCCGCTCCAGGTTTCTTCCTAGGTTCTGTCCTTTGTAGGGAGTTTTTCCTAGCCACCGTACTTCTACACCTGCATTGCTTGTCGTTTGGGGTTTGAGGCTGGGTTTCTGTACAGCACTTTGAGATATCAGCTGATGTAAAATGGGCTTTATAAATACATTTGATTGAAATTTGATTGATTGATGAGACAAGCCTCTACTTCTTTTTGGGGCGTCTCTGATCTGGGTTTAAATGCCATTTGAAATCTTTCAAAATATTTTTGCCGTTTGTTCTTGCCTGTCTAAGCCAGCTGGGTGGGGTTAAGTTTTTCCAATATTCTATTAGTCCATTAAGACAGGCAAGCTCAATCAAGCACAGATAAGCAGTTTGCGCTCCCTCCAAGTCTCCCCTCCCTTTCTCTCGCTAGCCTTCTCTTCGTTTCCCCTCTCTCTTTCCTAGCATTCCTCTCTTGCCCTCATCTCAGTGTAAAAGGTGTCACTACAGTCCCTGGTTCGAATCGAGGCTGTATCACATCCGGCCGTGATTGGGAGTCCCATAGGGTGGCGCACAACTGGCCCAGCGCCGTCCGCGTTTGGCCCGGAGTAGGTCCGCGTTTGGCCCGGAGTAGGTCCGCGTTTGGCCCGGAGTAGGTCCGCGTTTGGCCCGGAGTAGGTCCGCGTTTGGCCCGGAGTAGGTCCGCGTTTGGCCCGGAGTAGGTCCGCGTTTGGCCCGGAGTAGGTCCGCGTTTGGCCCGGAGTAGGTCCGCGTTTGTAAATAAGATTTTGTTCTGAACCGACTTGCCTCGTTAAACGGGTGGGAAACTGCTGTCTGGAAATAACTACCTTTTTAACATGAAGACTCAACCCTTATGACACTTTTTAATTCCCATATTTAGTATAAACAAAACAAACCATTTAGTTTGATTCTGTTGCTGGAGAGTAAAGACGGAGGGTGTTTCTCAAAATGGCAGCCTATTCCCTATGTAGTAGTATAGTAGTCAAAAGTAGTGCACTACATAGGAAACAGGTTACCATTTGATGATGATGATGGGTGCTGTGGCCTTGGTTGGTTCCTGAGGTGTGAAAAGCAGAGAGCATCCCAGTGTCCTTGAGCTGTGGCTCAGAGTGAATCACACTGCTTTCCTTCATATCCCAATTCTAGCACAGTTAATGGCATCGGTGTCAGTTTCTAGAACACAAGCTAGGTTTCCATCCAATTGGTGGCAGATTTTTTATGCGAATATATATATATATTTTAAAAAAGCAGGACTAAGACAATATGCACAATTATCTTTTTTCACTTTCGTTTTCATGTACCAAATAAAAATTGTTTTTCCATTGCATTTTCAACCCTTTATTTTTGCCTACTTTGGGCTTGACAGCTCTCGGGTGCAGTGTGGGTAGGCTAGTCTACATTATGACATTATTATAGACGAGAGAGAGAATATTTGTCCAACGGCAGTCGAGCATCATGTCACCAGAATAAGACCCCAGATAATATGATAAAGGAGCATCAAGATCATCACCGTGACCTTTCACCCCCCCTGTGAAGTTCATCAGTAGTTTAATAAACTGCATGGTTTCCTGAGTCCTAGTGGGACGACCACACAACAGATCATCACCGTGACCTTTCACCCCCCTGTGAAGTTCATCACAACTGATTTCATCAGTAGTTTAATAAACTGCATGGTTTCCTGAGTCCTAGTGGGACGACCACACAACAGATCATCACCGTGACCTTTCACCCCCCCTGTGAAGTTCATCAGTAGTTTAATAAACTGAATGGTTTCCTGAGTCCTAGTGGGACGACCACACAACAGATCGTCACATGACTCCAAGTTTACTTCCATACGATGGGTTTTACATCAATGTTTGCGCATAAAATACATTTCCAACGCAATTTCTTGCACAAAAAGATCCCACCATGTCCAACGAACAAGTTATCCGTCAGCATTTACGTAATGGTAACAAAACTCCTTATTTCCATCTCAGCTGTAGTGATTATTTTATACGGTAAGATTCTTTACTAACATACTGTGGATGGAAACCTGGTTAGACAGACTGACATCCTTTGCTCTGTTTCTAGAACACATTACTCCAAGCTGTTTTGTCATCTACTGTACGGGTGTAGCTAAAAGCTGTGCTGTACGGGTGTAGGTGCTACCTGGGGGGGGGGGGTTGTGAGGGCCTACCTGGGTCTGTGAAGTTCATGAGGGAGCATGCATAGGGATCCTCTCTGTCCTCTTCTGGAATGGGACAGCCATGTTCCCCAATGATAAACTTCACCTGCACCCTGAAACACATCACAATAAAACACTACAACCGCCACAACAAAATACCAGCATATAAAAACAGACATCTCTCCACTTATTCTAACACCTCTGATGAGTTCCAGGGTTACAAATGGTACAGTGCATTCAGGAAGTACTCAGACCACTTGACCTTTGACACACTTTATGTTACAGCCTTATTCTAAAACTTGATCAAGGCAATACAAATCGCAATCTACACACAACAGCCCATAAATGACATTTTGGGAAACGTATCAAATAAATAACGAAATATCACATTTCCATAAGTATTCAGACTCTTTACTTTGTTGAAGCACTTTTGGCCAAGATTACAGCCTTGAGTCTTCTTGGGTGTGACGCTATAAGCTTGGTACACCTGTATTTGGGGAGTTCCCCCCCATTCTTCTCTGCAGATCCTCTCAAGCTCTGTCAGGTTGGATGGGGAGCGTCTCTGCACAGCTATTTTTAAGTCTCTCCAGAGATGTTCGATCGGGTTCAAGTCCGGGCTCTGGCTGGACCACTCAAGGACATTCAGAGACTTGTCTTGAAGGCACTCCTGCATTGTCTTGGCTGAGTGCATAGGGTCATTGTCCTTTTGAAAGGTGAACCTTCACCTCAGTTTGAGGTCCTGAAAGCTCTAGTTAAGGTTTTCATCATGGATCTCTATTTTGTTCCATTCATCTTTCCCTCAATCCTGACTAGTCTCCCAGTTCCTGCCACTGAAAAACATCCCAAAAGCATGATGCTGCCACCACCATGCTTCACCGTGGGGATGCCAGGTTTCCTCCAGACGTGATGCTTGGCATTCAGGCCAAAGAGTTCCATCTTGGATTCGTCAGACCAGAGAATCTTGTTTCTCATGGTCTGAGAGTCCTTTAGGTGCCTTTTGGCAAATTCCAAGCAGGCTGTCATGTGCCTTTTACTGAGGAGTGGCTCCCGTCTGGCTACTCTACCATAAATACCTAATTGGTGGAGTGCTGCAGAGATGGTTGTCCTTCTGGAAGGTTGTCACATCTCCACAGAGGAACTCTGGAGCTCTTTCAGAGTGACCATCGGGTTCTTGGTCCCCTCCCAGCTCAATTTCGAGTCTCATAGCAAAGTGTCTGAATACTTAAGGTATCAGTTTTTATTTTTAATACATTTGCCAAAATGTCTAAAAACATGTTTTTGCTTTGTCATTATGGGGTATTGTGATGTCATTATGGGGTATTGTGATGTCATTATGGGGTATTGTGATGTCATTATGGGGTATTGTGATGTCATTATGGGGTATTGAGTGTAGATTGATAACATTTTATTTAAACCATTTTAGAATAAGGCTGTAACGTAACAAAATGTGGGGAAAAAAAAAAAATCAAGGGGTCTGAATACTTTCTGAATGCACTGTGAGTGCACTACTTTTGGCCAGAGACCCTAATAGTACACCATGTAGGGAATATGGTGCCTAAAGTAGTGCACTATATGGGGAATAGGGCTCTGGTCTAAAGTAGTGCACTATATAGGGAATAGGGAGCCATTTCAGACGCAGTCAGTCATTTCCCAAGGCACTTCTCTTCAGTTACCATGGTTACTATGGGCTGTTGAAAGGACATATCACTCCCTCTGTATCATACATACACACACACACATATATAAATAATTATGTCTGTGTCCCAAATGGGACCCTATCACTTATATTAGTGGACTACTTTGACCAAATATCCCCACATGTAGTGTATGTCTCTGATCCATACCTGTGTCGGTAGTGCGTCTGGTCCCGGAGGTATCCCAACCACGTCTGTCTTATAGCCTGTCTGAGATCATAGTGATGTCTGGCAGACAACACCCCCACCAGCACCTCACCACAGGGAGATGCTGCCGAGTCCTCGTCTGTTAAAAATCACCACCATACAGGTAAATGCATGGGAAAGGGGGGGGGGGGGGTGATGTAAAATGTGAACCATGTATAGACAGTCCATTTTAAAATAACTTCACCTAGTCTACATTATATTCAAAAATCTGGAAAATAAATTCCTAAAGCGGGTGGCTATGAAGTCCTTCCACCAGCGGGAGAGGAGAGTTCGCATCTCTAATCGGTCGATTTGCAACTCTAAAAATGGGGCAAAATGGACTTAAAAGCTGGCTCCCCGCCAGCAAGGCCACCGAGCAAGTCTTCTGACGGGGAACCATTATCACTGGAGGACCGCCTGCATGCAGATTGCTCGTTGCTAACTGGGAAATGGTTGAACTGATTCCTGCCTCCAGTCTCTACATGATTTAATTGTTATAAAGACGTGGTTATGAAACCCATGAGACGTAACAAAAGATTGTTTCAGTAAGTCTGAGCCTACTGGAACAATTCTGTCCGGAAGAAGTTGGTTTTCTGTGGTATAGTCTCTAGGCTAACGTTAGCAGTGTATTGCTAACAGAGGTAAATACATAATCAAGCTAGTTAAGAGAGAGTTAGCATTGTCACGGGTGGAAGAAAATGAATCGAGACGGCCATCAAAGCAGGAAAACAACAAACTTGGGAATTAAAAACTGTTAAATGAGCGAACTTGATGAAATGTCAGTGAAGTTAATGAAGATCACATGGACGGAGGAAAATCTTGCCGTTTGAGGACAATATTGAAGTGAAATGACAAAATCAGGAACCATTTGAGAAACAAAAAATGTCTGGGATTGTTGTAAACATTGGACAGTATGATGAAAAGCGTTGAGTAGTAGAGTTCATATACAGAATGGTTTGAATATTTTTGTTCTTGCAAATGACAGATGGAGGACAAAAATGGTGCCTACATTTGAGTGTTATGGGGCTACAGACAATTAATTTACTACGCAGCCTGCTACAGCCACACAGGCCTGGTAATAAGACATATGGAGATAGTGGAAATACTGAAGAGGACCACTGTTCACCGAAACCACTGGTTATCATTGAAAGGTTCCACAGAAGAACATCGGAAAGAGGGAGAATCAGTGACAATATTTGCAGCTGCGTTAACTACCAGAGCGCGGTGTTTAACGCTGTTCTAAAATGACACCATTAGGAGACAGCCCACACATACTAGTCTACGGCATGAAGCTACACAAAGAGAGACTATTGACTGAAAGTAAATCTGACCTTGACAAGGGCCATTGAAAATCAATACGTCTACGGAACTAGATGATAAAAAGAGACTCAGTTGAGTTCATGAGGGAAAAACTTCAGAGTTGCAACAGAAAATCTGGGAAATCAAGGGACATGGCCAAGCGGGACATCAGGCTGACATGCTGGTGTAAGGACGCGCTGGTGTAAGGACGCGCTAGTGTAAGGACGCGCTGGTGTAAGGACGCGCTGGTGTAAGGACGCGCTGGTGTAAGGACGCGCTGGTGTAAGGACGCGCTGGTGTAAGGACGCGCTGGTGTAAGGACGCGCTGGTGTAAGGACGCGCTGGTGTAAGGACGCGCTGGTGTAAGGACGCGCTGGTGTAAGGACGCGCTGGTGTAAGGACGCGCTGGTGTAAGGACGCGCTGGTGTAAGGACGCGCTGGTGTAAGGACGCGCTAGTGTAAGGACGCGCTAGTGTAAGGACGCGCTAGTGTAAGGACGCGCTGGTGTAAGGACGCGCTGGTGTAAGGACGCGCTGGTGTAAGGACGCGCTGGTGTAAGGACGCGCTGGTGTAAGGACGCGCTGGTGTAAGGACGCGCTAGTGTAAGGACGCGCTAGTGTAAGGACGCGCTAGTGTAAGGACGCGCTAGTGTAAGGACGCGCTAGTGTAAGGACGCGCTAGTGTAAGGACGCGCTAGTGTAAGGACGCGCTAGTGTAAGGACGCGCTAGTGTAAGGACGCGCTAGTGTAAGGACGCGCTAGTGTAAGGACGCGCTAGTGTAAGGACGCGCTAGTGTAAGGACGCGCTGGTGTAAGGACGCGCTGGTGTAAGGACGCGCTGGTGTAAGGACGCGCTGGTGTAAGGACGCGCTGGTGTAAGGACGCGCTGGTGTAAGGACGCGCTGGTGTAAGGACGCGCTGGTGTAAGGACGCGCTGGTGTAAGGACGCGCTGGTGTAAGGACGCAGATTGTCCAGCCTGTGGTTAAAAAAAAAGGCCACAATGAACGAGCAGAAACAAAAAGCGCTCAGAGAAAAACAAGAAACATTCCAACAAAAGTAAGACATGTTAAGGTGATGAGGAAGTCACACTGAATATACTCAAAATGTTGCTGGGGTCTGTATGGCTACCATTTCCCTCCCTTGTTAAAGTGGCAACCAGTGTGTATGGAGACTGACACAGGGGCAGCTGTATCGCGTTAGACAGTCTACAAAATGACACTGGAACACCTTCCACTTCAGCCAGCACACATTGTGTTAAAGACTTGACACAGGTTAATCTGCTGGTGTGAGAGGCATCACTGAGGTCACAGTTCAGTTCAATAGACAGAGTGAAAAGCCGGCAGTCCGTTGTGAAAGGAGACTATCCGTCACTACAGGGACGTTCGTGGGTGGATCAAATAACATGACTGGGCATCAGGGAGTACAAAGACACATGGAAACACAGGCCTACCCGCCATCTTAAAAGAAACATGGAGGAGTATTTCATGGAGAGCAGGGTAGCAGGAAATATATAACAGTGAAGCTTGGCATTAAGCCTGACAGCAAACCAACGTTTCTGAAAGTACCTTATGCTCTCAGACCAAACGTCGAGGCTGACTTGGACACTAGTTAAGAACAAAGTACTGGAGCCGGTCAAGGTGAGTGAGTGGGCCACGCCCATCTGCCAGTCCTTAAAGGGCCACGCCCATCTGCCAGTCCTTAAAGGGCCACGCCCATCTGCCAGTCCTTAAAGGGCCACGCCCATCTGCCAGTCCTTAAAGGGCCACGCCCATCTGCCAGTCCTTAAAGGGCCACGCCCATCTGCCAGTCCTTAAAGGGCCACGCCCATCTGCCAGTCCTTAACTTCTTTGGGACAGGGGGGGCAGTATTGAGTAGCTTGGATAAAAAGGTGCCCAGAGTAAACTGCCTGCTACTCAGGCCCAAAAGCTAGAATATGCATATAATTAGTAGATTTGGATAGAAAACTCAAAAGTTTCTAAAAAACTGTTTGAATGATGTCTGAGTATAACAGAACTCATATGGCAGGCAAAAACCTGAGACAAAATCCAACCAGGAAGTGGGAAATCTGAGGTTTGTAGGTTTTCAACTCTTTGCTTATCCAAGATAGTGGAAATGGGATCATGTTGCACTTCCTAAGGCTTCCACTAGATGTCAACAGTCTTTAGAACCTTGTTTGATGCTTCTACTATAAAGGAGGGGGGAATGAGTCAGTGGTCTGGCAGAGTGGCATGAGCTGACCACGCGCCTTCACGTGAGATAGTTAGCTTGCGTTCCATTGCATTTCGGGAAGACAAAGGAATTCTCAGTTTGGAACATTGAAGAATTATGACTAATCTCGTGTGAGCAGAAAATCATCACAGAAGGATTTGGCGACAGGCACGAATTCGAAATTGAACGAACCCATCACAGCTTAACCATGCCTGAATGAGAATGGACACGAGAACGGTTGTCATTCAATTCCTACGATCTACAGCCCGGGTCGAGGTACATAAAGCAGCGGAAGAAAAGGGTGGCGTTCAGTGGGAAGGCCGCCGGCCACCTTTTTCCCCCCCGGACCTGTCCAAGGAACTGGCAATGAAGAGGAAGAAGAAGAAGAAACAACGACACAAGAAGAACGTCAGGCGACGCTGGCATTCCCACCCTGCTCTTTACTTGGGAAAGAAAAGTATGTTCAAGGATAAGAGATTCTTGCTAGAGCAAGGGCGATTAAGCCTAGATAACGAAGATGAGACATGGTAAAAGCACAAGTCGAATTGTATGCCGTTTACTCTACAACATGAAGGTAGCCCGTGTGTTTGTGGGACTCTGGGGAGTCTTGCTAATGTAGCCTTTCAAGCGCCTCGACGAACCAGAAGGAATTTTGAGTCGACACTGCAGGTGATCTTCCGCAGCATCAAAAAGACCGTTCGGTGATGATTTTATTTATTTTTTATTTTTATTTCACCTTTATTTAACCAGGTAGGCTAGTTGAGAACAGGTTCTCATTTGCAACTGCGACCTGGCCAAGATAAAGCATAGCAGTGTGAACAGACAACAACAGAGTTACACATGGAGTAAACAATAAACAAGTCAATAACATGGTAGGAAAAAGAGAATCTATATACAATGTGTGCAAAAGGCATGAGGTAGGCAATAAATCGAATAATTACAATTTAGCAGATTAACACTGGAGTGATAAATCATCAGATGATCATGTGCAAGAAGAGATACTGGTGATGGACTATGTACAGCTGCAGCGATCGGTTAGCTGCTCGGATAGCAGATTTTTAAAGTTGTTGAGGGAGATAAGTCTCCAACTTCAGAGATGATTGACTCGTCGAGAAGCAACGTTACGTTCCTAGTTGCTTTTGTCTTTCTACATTTACTTCACTGTTTTATTGTACAGCTGGAGCGTATACTGGGACATTATATATGATGTTTATTAGAGTTGTCACCTGTTAAGTGGGATACTTCACAGGCTGTAACTAATCATGGTTTATATATGATGTTTATTAGAGTTGTCACCTGTTAAAAATGGGATACTTCATGATCACAGGCTGTAACTAATCACAGTTTATATATGATGTTTATTAGAGTTGTCACCTGTTAAATGGGATACTTCATGATCACAGGCTGTAACTAACTACTCAGAGCAAATATGGATACTGGTTATGTAAACAATCTCTTGAAATATAAAGGGTAGTAGTAACCAAGTGAAGAGAGAAAAGATTTACACATTTAAAATCAAAACAGGCGGATATTGTGTTCATACAGGAATCACATTGCTAAATTGTAATTATTTAGCCTTTATGGCCTATTAATTGCCTTACCTCCCTACTCTTCTACATTTGCACAAACTGTACATAGATGTTTCTATTGTGTTATTGACTGTACGTTTGTTAATGTGTAACTCTGTGTTGTTGTTTGTGTCGAACTGCTTTGCTTTATCTTGGCCAGGTCGCAGTTGTAAATGAGAACTTGTTCTCAACTAGCCTACCTGGTTAAATAAAGATGAAATAAATAAAATGTTAAATAGAAATAAACCTTTTACAGATACAGAGGCACTGACATTTAAAAAGGAGGTTGCAGAAGTGTATTATAGCTGATTTAATTCCAAAACAAAAACGGGGGTGATTATTCTGATTACTAAATTAAGTCTTGTTGAAGTTACTGCTGAGTCTGGCAGGCTAATCTGCATTGAAGCTCTTATAAATGGGATTAAGGTAGTGTTACGCAACATATAAAGGACCCTGATTTCTTTGTCACGAGGTCAACGTCATAGTGGTAAATATGGAGGGGCAGATCGTCCTTAAATGGAGACTAACCAAGTGATGGACAATATGATTGATAGATGTAAATGTAAAGATATGGGCCTTACAGAAATATAGAGATTAGTCCATCCTAATGATAGAACAAAAGTATATTCTCTCCCACGGTCATAAAAAACTCAATAATAGATTTCTCGATATCTAATTTCATGGTTAATAATGTGATTGATTGCCAGACTGGGCCCATTGCCCTCAACTCTGAAAATGTGAGGAAGCCAGTCACTAGCAGAGGAAGGGTAGATTTAGACTCTACACCATGCTGTTACTAGATGAGATATTTAGCCAGTCACTAACAGAGGAAGGGTAGATTTAGACTCTACACTGTTACTAGATGAGATATTTAGCCAGTCACTAGCAGAGGAAGGGTAGATTTAGACTCTACACCATGCTGTTACTAGATGAGATATTTAGCCAGTCACTAACAGAGGAAGGGTAGATTTAGACTCTACACCATGCTGTTACTAGATGAGATATTTAGCCAGTCACTAACAGAGGAAGGGTAGATTTAGACTCTACACCATGCTGTTACTAGATGAGATATTTAGCCAGTCACTAACAGAGGAAGGGTAGATTTAGACTCTACACTGTTACTAGATGAGATATTTAGCCAGTCACTAGCAGAGGAAGGGTAGATTTAGACTCTACACTAATACTAGATGAGAGATTTAGCCAGTCACTAGCAGAGGAAGGGTAGATTTAGACTCTACACCATGCTGTTACTAGATGAGATATTTAGCCAGTCACTAGCAGAGGACGGGTAGATTTAGACTCTACACCATGCTGTTACTAGATGAGATATTTAGCCAGTCACTAACAGAGGAAGGGTAGATTTAGACTCTACACTGTTACTAGATGAGATATTTAGCCAGTCACTAGCAGAGGAAGGGTAGATTTAGACTCTACACTAATACTAGATGAGAGATTTAGCCAGTCACTAGCAGAGGAAGGGTAGATTTAGACTCTACACCATGCTGTTACTAGATGAGATATTTAGCCAGTCACTAGCAGAGGACGGGTAGATTTAGACTCTACACCATGCTGTTACTAGATGAGATATTTAGCCAGTCACTAACAGAGGAAGGGTAGATTTAGACTCTACACTGTTACTAGATGAGATATTTAGCCAGTCACTAGCAGAGGAAGGGTAGATTTAGACTCTACACTAATACTAGATGAGAGATTTAGCCAGTCACTAGCAGAGGAAGGGTAGATTTAGACTCTACACCATGCTGTTACTAGATGAGATATTTAGCCAGTCACTAGCAGAGGACGGGTAGATTTAGACTCTACACCATGCTGTTACTAGATGAGATATTTAGCCAGTCACTAGCAGAGGAAGGGTAGATTTAGACTCTACACCACGCTGTTACTAGATGAGATATTTAGCCAGTCACTAGCAGAGGAAGGGTAGATTTAGACTCTACACTGTTACTAGATGAGATATTTAGCCAGTCACTAACAGAGGAAGGGTAGATTTAGACTCTACACCATGCTGTTACTAGATGAGATATTTAGCCAGTCACTAGCAGAGGAAGGGTAGATTTAGACTACACCATTACTAGATGAGATATTTAGCCAGTCACTAGCAGAGGAAGGGTAGATTTAGACTCTACACCATGCTGTTACTAGATGAGATATTTAGCCAGTCACTAACAGAGGAAGGGTAGATTTAGACTCTACACCATGCTGTTACTAGATGAGATATTTAGCCAGTCACTAGCAGAGGAAGGGTAGATTTAGACTCTACACCATGCTGTTACTAGATGAGATATTTAGCCAGTCACTAGCAGAGGAAGGGTAGATTTAGACTCTACACCATGCTGTTACTAGATGAGATATTTAGCCAGTCACTAGCAGAGGAAGGGTAGATTTAGACTCTACACCATGCTGTTACTAGATGAGATATTTAGCCAGTCACTAACAGAGGAAGGGTAGATTTAGACTCTACACCATGCTGTTACTAGATGAGATATTTAGCCAGTCACTAACAGAGGAAGGGTAGATTTAGACTCTACACCATGCTGTTACTAGATGAGATATTTAGCCAGTCACTAACAGAGGAAGGGTAGATTTAGACTCTACACCATGCTGTTACTAGATGAGATATTTAGCCAGTCACTAACAGAGGAAGGGTAGATTTAGACTCTACACTGTTACTAGATGAGATATTTAGCCAGTCACTAGCAGAGGAAGGGTAGATTTAGACTCTACACCATGCTGTTACTAGATGAGATATTTAGCCAGTCACTAGCAGAGGAAGGGTAGATTTAGACTCTACACCATGCTGTTACTAGATGAGATATTTAGCCAGTCACTAGCAGAGGAAGGGTAGATTTAGACTCTACACCATGCTGTTACTAGATGAGATATTTAGCCAGTCACTAGCAGAGGAAGGGTAGATTTAGACTCTACACTGTTACTAGATGAGATATTTAGCCAGTCACTAGCAGAGGAAGGGTAGATTTAGACTCTACACTATTACTAGATGAGATATTTAGCCAGTCACTAGCAGAGGAAGGGTAGATTTAGACTCTACACCATGCTGTTACTAGATGAGATATTTAGCCAGTCACTAGCAGAGGAAGGGTAGATTTAGACTCTACACCATGCTGTTACTAGATGAGATATTTAGCCAGTCACTAGCAGAGGACGGGTAGATTTAGATTCTACACCATGCTGTTACTAGATGAGATATTTAGCCAGTCACTAACAGAGGAAGGGTAGATTTAGACTCTACACTGTTACTAGATGAGATATTTAGCCAGTCACTAGCAGAGGAAGGGTAGATTTAGACTCTACACCACGCTGTTACTAGATGAGAAATTTAGCCAGTCACTAACAGAGGAAGGGTAGATTTAGACTCTACACCATGCTGTTACTAGATGAGATATTTAGCCAGTCACTAACAGAGGAAGGGTAGATTTAGACTCTACACCATGCTGTTACTAGATGAGATATTTAGCCAGTCACTAACAGAGGAAGGGTAGATTTAGACTACACCATTACTAGATGAGATATTTAGCCAGTCACTAGCAGAGGAAGGGTAGATTTAGACTCTACACCATGCTGTTACTAGATGAGATATTTAGCCAGTCACTAGCAGAGGAAGGGTAGATTTAGACTCTACACTATTACTAGATGAGATATTTAGCCAGTCACTAGCAGAGGAAGGGTAGATTTAGACTCTACACCATGCTGTTACTAGATGAGATATTTAGCCAGTCACTAGCAGAGGACGGGTAGATTTAGACTCTACACCATGCTGTTACTAGATGAGATATTTAGCCAGTCACTAACAGAGGAAGGGTAGATTTAGACTCTACACTGTTACTAGATGAGATATTTAGCCAGTCACTAGCAGAGGAAGGGTAGATTTAGACTCTACACTATTACTAGATGAGATATTTAGCCAGTCACTAGCAGAGGAAGGGTAGATTTAGTCTCTACACCATGCTGTTACTAGATGAGATATTTAGCCAGTCACTAGCAGAGGAAGGGTAGATTTAGACTCTACACTGTTACTAGATGAGATATTTAGCCAGTCACTAGCAGAGGAAGGGTAGATTTAGACTCTACACCATGCTGTTACTAGATGAGATATTTAGCCAGTCACTAGCAGAGGAAGGGTAGATTTAGACTCTACACCATGCTTTTACTAGATGAGATATTTAGCCAGTCACTAGCAGAGGAAGGGTAGATTTAGACTCTACACCATGCTGTTACTAGATGAGATATTTAGCCAGTCACTAGCAGAGGAAGGGTAGATTTAGACTCTACACCATGCTGTTACTAGATGAGATATTTAGCCAGTCACTAGCAGAGGAAGGGTAGATTTAGACTCTACACCATGCTGTTACTAGATGAGATATTTAGCCAGTCACTAGCAGAGGAAGGGTAGATTTAGACTCTACACTGTTACTAGATGAGATATTTAGCCAGTCACTAGCAGAGGAAGGGTAGATTTAGACTCTACACTGTTACTAGATGAGATATTTAGCCAGTCACTAGCAGAGGAAGGGTAGATTTAGACTCTACACTATTACTAGATGAGATATTTAGCCAGTCACTAGCAGAGGAAGGGTAGATTTAGACTCTACACCATGCTGTTACTAGATGAGATATTTAGCCAGTCACTAGCAGAGGAAGGGTAGATTTAGACTCTACACCGTTACTAGATGATATATTTAGCCAGTCACTAACAGAGGAAGGGTAGATTTAGACTCTACACCATGCTGTTACTAGATGAGATATTTAGGCAGTCACTAACAGAGGAAGGGTAGATTTAGACTCTACACCATGATGTTACTAGATGAGATATTTAGCCAGTCACTAGCAGAGGAAGGGTAGATTTAGACTCTACACCACGCTGTTACTAGATGAGATATTTAGCCAGTCACTAGCAGAGGAAGGGTAGATTTAGACTACACCATTACTAGATGAGATATTTAGCCAGTCACTAGCAGAGGAAGGGTAGATTTAGACTCTACACCATGCTGTTACTAGATGAGATATTTAGCCAGTCACTAACAGAGGAAGGGTAGATTTAGACTCTACACCATGCTGTTAATAGATGAGATATTTAGCCAGTCACTAGCAGAGGAAGGGTAGATTTAGACTCTACACCATGCTGTTACTAGATGAGATATTTAGCCAGTCACTAGCAGAGGAAGGGTAGATTTAGACTCTACACTGTTACTAGATGAGATATTTAGCCAGTCACTAGCAGAGGAAGGGTAGATTTAGACTCTACACTGTTACTAGATGAGATATTTAGCCAGTCACTAGCAGAGGAAGGGTAGATTTAGACTCTACACTATTACTAGATGAGATATTTAGCCAGTCACTAGCAGAGGAAGGGTAGATTTAGACTCTACACCATGCTGTTACTAGATGAGATATTTAGCCAGTCACTAGCAGAGGACGGGTAGATTTAGACTCTACACCACGCTGTTACTAGATGAGATATTTAGCCAGTCACTAACAGAGGAAGGGTAGATTTAGACTCTACACCACGCTGTTACTAGATGAGATATTTAGCCAGTCACTAGCAGAGGAAGGGTAGATTTAGACTCTACACCACGCTGTTACTAGATGAGATATTTAGCCAGTCACTAGCAGAGGAAGGGTAGATTTAGACTCTACACTGTTACTAGATGAGATATTTAGCCAGTCACTAGCAGAGGAAGGGTAGATTTAGACTCTACACTGTTACTAGATGAGATATTTAGCCAGTCACTAGCAGAGGAAGGGTAGATTTAGACTACACCATTACGTTACTAGATGAGATATTTAGCCAGTCACTAGCAGAGGAAGGGTAGATTTAGACTACACCATTACTAGATGAGATATTTAGCCAGTCACTAGCAGAGGAAGGGTAGATTTAGACTACACCATTACTAGATGAGATATTTAGCCAGTCACTAGCAGAGGAAGGGTAGATTTAGACTCTACACCATGCTGTTACTAGATGAGATATTTAGCCAGTCACTAACAGAGGAAGGGTAGATTTAGACTCTACACCATGCTGTTACTAGATGAGATATTTAGCCAGTCACTAGCAGAGGAAGGGTAGATTTAGACTCTACACTGTTACTAGATGAGATATTTAGCCAGTCACTAGCAGAGGAAGGGTAGATTTAGACTCTACACCATGCTGTTACTAGATGAGATATTTAGCCAGTCACTAGCAGAGGAAGGGTAGATTTAGACTCTACACCATGCTGTTACTAGATGAGATATTTAGCCAGTCACTAGCAGAGGAAGGGTAGATTTAGACTCTACACCATGCTGTTACTAGATGAGATATTTAGCCAGTCACTAACAGAGGAAGGGTAGATTTAGACTCTACACTGTTACTAGATGAGATATTTAGCCAGTCACTAGCAGAGGAAGGGTAGATTTAGACTCTACACTATTACTAGATGAGATATTTAGCCAGTCACTAGCAGAGGAAGGGTAGATTTAGTCTCTACACCATGCTGTTACTAGATGAGATATTTAGCCAGTCACTAGCAGAGGAAGGGTAGATTTAGACTCTACACTGTTACTAGATGAGATATTTAGCCAGTCACTAGCAGAGGAAGGGTAGATTTAGACTCTACACCATGCTGTTACTAGATGAGATATTTAGCCAGTCACTAGCAGAGGAAGGGTAGATTTAGACTCTACACCATGCTGTTACTAGATGAGATATTTAGCCAGTCACTAGCAGAGGAAGGGTAGATTTAGACTCTACACCATGCTGTTACTAGATGAGATATTTAGCCAGTCACTAGCAGAGGAAGGGTAGATTTAGACTCTACACTGTTACTAGATGAGATATTTAGCCAGTCACTAGCAGAGGAAGGGTAGATTTAGACTCTACACCATGCTGTTACTAGATGAGATATTTAGCCAGTCACTAACAGAGGAAGGGTAGATTTAGACTCTACACCATGCTGTTACTAGATGAGATATTTAGCCAGTCACTAACAGAGGAAGGGTAGATTTAGACTCTACGCCATGCTGTTACTAGATGAGATATTTAGCCAGTCACTAGCAGAGGAAGGGTAGATTTAGACTCTACACTGTTACTAGATGAGATATTTAGCCAGTCACTAGCAGAGGAAGGGTAGATTTAGACTCTACACCATGCTGTTACTAGATGAGATATTTAGCCAGTCACTAGCAGAGGAAGGGTAGATTTAGACTCTACACCATGCTGTTACTAGATGAGATATTTAGCCAGTCACTAGCAGAGGAAGGGTAGATTTAGACTCTACACTGTTACTAGATGAGATATTTAGCCAGTCACTAGCAGAGGAAGGGTAGATTTAGACTCTACACCATGCTGTTACTAGATGAGATATTTAGCCAGTCACTAGCAGAGGAAGGGTAGATTTAGACTCTACACTGTTACTAGATGAGATATTTAGCCAGTCACTAGCAGAGGAAGGGTAGATTTAGACTCTACACTGTTACTAGATGAGATATTTAGCCAGTCACTAGCAGAGGAAGGGTAGATTTAGACTCTACACTGTTACTAGATGAGATATTTAGCCAGTCACTAGCAGAGGAAGGGTAGATTTAGACTCTACACCATGCTGTTACTAGATGAGATATTTAGCCAGTCACTAGCAGAGGAAGGGTAGATTTAGACTCTACACCGTTACTAGATGAGATATTTAGCCAGTCACTAACAGAGGAAGGGTAGATTTAGACTCTACACCATGCTGTTACTAGATGAGATATTTAGGCAGTCACTAACAGAGGAAGGGTAGATTTAGACTCTACACCATGATGTTACTAGATGAGATATTTAGCCAGTCACTAGCAGAGGAAGGGTAGATTTAGACTCTACACCACGCTGTTACTAGATGAGATATTTAGCCAGTCACTAGCAGAGGAAGGGTAGATTTAGACTACACCATTACTAGATGAGATATTTAGCCAGTCACTAGCAGAGGAAGGGTAGATTTAGACTCTACACCATGCTGTTACTAGATGAGATATTTAGCCAGTCACTAACAGAGGAAGGGTAGATTTAGACTCTACACCATGCTGTTACTAGATGAGATATTTAGCCAGTCACTAACAGAGGAAGGGTAGATTTAGACTCTACACCATGCTGTTACTAGATGAGATATTTAGCCAGTCACTAGCAGAGGAAGGGTAGATTTAGACTCTACACCATGCTGTTACTAGATGAGATATTTAGCCAGTCACTAACAGAGGAAGGGTAGATTTAGACTCTACACCATGCTGTTACTAGATGAGATATTTAGCCAGTCACTAGCAGAGGAAGGGTAGATTTAGACTCTACACTGTTACTAGATGAGATATTTAGCCAGTCACTAGCAGAGGAAGGGTAGATTTAGACTCTACACCATGCTGTTACTAGATGAGATATTTAGCCAGTCACTAGCAGAGGAAGGGTAGATTTAGACTCTACACTGTTACTAGATGAGATATTTAGCCAGTCACTAGCAGAGGAAGGGTAGATTTAGACTCTACACTGTTACTAGATGAGATATTTAGCCAGTCACTAGCAGAGGAAGGGTAGATTTTGACTCTACACTATTACTAGATGAGATATTTAGCCAGTCACTAGCAGAGGAAGGGTAGATTTAGACTCTACACCATGCTGTTACTAGATGAGATATTTAGCCAGTCACTAGCAGAGGACGGGTAGATTTAGACTCTACACCATGCTGTTACTAGATGAGATATTTAGCCAGTCACTAACAGAGGAAGGGTAGATTTAGACTCTACGCCATGCTGTTACTAGATGAGATATTTAGCCAGTCACTAACAGAGGAAGGGTAGATTTAGACTCTACACTGTTACTAGATGAGATATTTAGCCAGTCACTAGCAGAGGAAGGGTAGATTTAGACTCTACACTATTACTAGATGAGATATTTAGCCAGTCACTAGCAGAGGAAGGGTAGATTTAGACTCTAAACCATGCTGTTACTAGATGAGATATTTAGCCAGTCACTAGCAGAGGAAGGGTAGATTTAGACTCTATACCATGCTGTTACTAGATGAGATATTTAGCCAGTCACTAGCAGAGGAAGGGTAGATTTAGACTCTACACTGTTACTAGATGAGATATTTAGCCAGTCACTAGCAGAGGAAGGGTAGATTTAGACTCTACACCATGCTGTTACTAGATGAGATATTTAGCCAGTCACTAACAGAGGAAGGGTAGATTTAGACTCTACACTGTTACTAGATGAGATATTTAGCCAGTCACTAGCAGAGGAAGGGTAGATTTAGACTCTACACCGTTACTAGATGAAATATTTAGCCAGTCACTAACAGAGGAAGGGTAGATTTAGACTCTACACTGTTACTAGATGAGATATTTAGCCAGTCACTAGCAGAGGAAGGGTAGATTTAGACTCTACACCGTTACTAGATGAAATATTTAGCCAGTCACTAACAGAGGAAGGGTAGATTTAGACTCTACACCATGCTGTTACTAGATGAGATATTTAGCCAGTCACTAGCAGAGGAAGGGTAGATTTAGACTCTACACTGTTACTAGATGAGATATTTAGCCAGTCACTAGCAGAGGAAGGGTAGATTTAGACTCTACACCATGCTGTTACTAGATGAGATATTTAGCCAGTCACTAACAGAGGAAGGGTAGATTTAGACTCTACACCATGCTGTTACTAGATGAGATATTTAGCCAGTCACTAACAGAGGAAGGGTAGATTTAGACTCTACACCATGCTGTTACTAGATGAGATATTTAGCCAGTCACTAGCAGAGGAAGGGTAGATTTAGACTCTACACTGTTACTAGATGAGATATTTAGCCAGTCACTAGCAGAGGAAGGGTAGATTTAGACTCTACACCATGCTGTTACTAGATGAGATATTTAGCCAGTCACTAGCAGAGGAAGGGTAGATTTAGACTCTACACTGTTACTAGATGAGATATTTAGCCAGTCACTAGCAGAGGAAGGGTAGATTTAGACTCTACACTGTTACTAGATGAGATATTTAGCCAGTCACTAGCAGAGGAAGGGTAGATTTAGACTCTACACCATGCTGTTACTAGATGAGATATTTAGCCAGTCACTAACAGAGGAAGGGTAGATTTAGACTCTACACTGTTACTAGATGAGATATTTAGCCAGTCACTAGCAGAGGAAGGGTAGATTTAGACTCTACACTATTACTAGATGAGATATTTAGCCAGTCACTAGCAGAGGAAGGGTAGATTTAGACTCTACACCATGCTGTTACTAGATGAGATATTTAGCCAGTCACTAGCAGAGGAAGGGTAGATTTAGACTCTACACTGTTACTAGATGAGATATTTAGCCAGTCACTAGCAGAGGAAGGGTAGATTTAGACTCTACACCATGCTGTTACTAGATGAGATATTTAGCCAGTCACTAGCAGAGGAAGGGTAGATTTAGACTCTACACCATGCTGTTACTAGATGAGATATTTAGCCAGTCACTAGCAGAGGAAGGGTAGATTTAGACTCTACACCATGCTGTTACTAGATGAGATATTTAGCCAGTCACTAGCAGAGGAAGGGTAGATTTAGACTCTACACTGTTACTAGATGAGATATTTAGCCAGTCACTAGCAGAGGAAGGGTAGATTTAGACTCTACACCATGCTGTTACTAGATGAGATATTTAGCCAGTCACTAGCAGAGGAAGGGTAGATTTAGACTCTACACCATGCTGTTACTAGATGAGATATTTAGCCAGTCACTAGCAGAGGAAGGGTAGATTTAGACTCTACACTGTTACTAGATGAGATATTTAGCCAGTCACTAGCAGAGGAAGGGTAGATTTAGACTCTACACCGTTACTAGATGAAATATTTAGCCAGTCACTAGCAGAGGAAGGGTAGATTTAGACTCTACACCATGCTGTTACTAGATGAGATATTTAGCCAGTCACTAACAGAGGAAGGGTAGATTTAGACTCAACACTGTTACTAGATGAGATATTTAGCCAGTCACTAGCAGAGGAAGGGTAGATTTAGACTCTACACCATGCTGTTACTAGATGAGATATTTAGCCAGTCACTAACAGAGGAAGGGTAGATTTAGACTCTACACTGTTACTAGATGAGATATTTAGCCAGTCACTAGCAGAGGAAGGGTAGATTTAGACTCTACACCGTTACTAGATGAAATATTTAGCCAGTCACTAACAGAGGAAGGGTAGATTTAGACTCTACACCACGCTGTTACTAGATGAGATATTTAGCCAGTCACTAGCAGAGGAAGGGTAGATTTAGACTCTACACCACGCTGTTACTAGATGAGATATTTAGCCAGTCACTAACAGAGGAAGGGTAGATTTAGACTCTACACCACGCTGTTACTAGATGAGATATTTAGCCAGTCACTAGCAGAGGAAGGGTAGATTTAGACTCTACACCATGCTGTTACTAGATGAGATATTTAGCCAGTCACTAGCAGAGGAAGGGTAGATTTAGACTCTACACCATGCTGTTACTAGATGAGATATTTAGCCAGTCACTAACAGAGGAAGGGTAGATTTAGACTCTACACTGTTACTAGATGAGATATTTAGCCAGTCACTAGCAGAGGAAGGGTAGATTTAGACTCTACACCGTTACTAGATGAGATATTTAGCCAGTCACTAGCAGAGGAAGGGTAGATTTAGACTCTACACTGTTACTAGATGAGATATTTAGCCAGTCACTAGCAGAGGAAGGGTAGATTTAGACTCTACACCGTTACTAGATGAGATATTTAGCCAGTCACTAGCAGAGGAAGGGTAGATTTAGACTCTACACCATGCTGTTACTAGATGAGATATTTAGCCAGTCACTAACAGAGGAAGGGTAGATTTAGACTCTACACCATGCTGTTACTAGATGAGATATTTAGCCAGTCACTAGCAGAGGAAGGGTAGATTTACTCTACACCACGCTGTTACTAGATGAGATATTTAGCCAGTCACTAGCAGAGGAAGGGTAGATTTACTCTACACCACGCTGTTACTAGATGAGATATTTAGCCAGTCACTAGCAGAGGAAGGGTAGATTTACTCTACACCACGCTGTTACTAGATGAGATATTTAGCCAGTCACTAGCAGAGGAAGGGTAGATTTAGACTCTCCACCATGCTGTTACTAGATGAGATATTTAGCCAGTCACTAGCAGAGGAAGGGTAGATTTAGACTCTACACCATGCTGTTACTAGATGAGATATTTAGCCAGTCACTAGCAGAGGAAGGGTAGATTTAGACTCTACACCATGCTGTTACTAGATGAGATATTTAGCCAGTCACTAGCAGAGGAAGGGTAGATTTAGACTCTACACTGTTACTAGATGAGATATTTAGCCAGTCACTAGCAGAGGAAGGGTAGATTTAGACTCTACACCTGTTACTAGATGAGATATTTAGCCAGTCACTAGCAGAGGAAGGGTAGATTTAGACTCTACACCATGCTGTTACTAGATGAGATATTTAGCCAGTCACTAGCAGAGGAAGGGTAGATTTAGACTCTACACTGTTACTAGATGAGATATTTAGCCAGTCACTAGCAGAGGAAGGGTAGATTTAGACTCTACACCATGCTGTTACTAGATGAGATATTTAGCCAGTCACTAACAGAGGAAGGGTAGATTTAGACTCTACACCATGCTGTTACTAGATGAGATATTTAGCCAGTCACTAACAGAGGAAGGGTAGATTTAGACTCTACACCATGCTGTTACTAGATGAGATATTTAGCCAGTCACTAGCAGAGGAAGGGTAGATTTAGACTCTACACTGTTACTAGATGAGATATTTAGCCAGTCACTAGCAGAGGAAGGGTAGATTTAGACTCTACACCATGCTGTTACTAGATGAGATATTTAGCCAGTCACTAGCAGAGGAAGGGTAGATTTAGACTCTACACTGTTACTAGATGAGATATTTAGCCAGTCACTAGCAGAGGAAGGGTAGATTTAGACTCTACACTGTTACTAGATGAGATATTTAGCCAGTCACTAGCAGAGGAAGGGTAGATTTAGACTCTACACTGTTACTAGATGAGATATTTAGCCAGTCACTAGCAGAGGAAGGGTAGATTTAGACTCTACACCATGCTGTTACTAGATGAGATATTTAGCCAGTCACTAGCAGAGGAAGGGTAGATTTAGACTCTACACTGTTACTAGATGAGATATTTAGCCAGTCACTAGCAGAGGAAGGGTAGATTTAGACTCTACACCATGCTGTTACTAGATGAGATATTTAGCCAGTCACTAGCAGAGGAAGGGTAGATTTAGACTCTACACCATGCTGTTACTAGATGAGATATTTAGCCAGTCACTAGCAGAGGAAGGGTAGATTTAGACTCTACACCATGCTGTTACTAGATGAGATATTTAGCCAGTCACTAGCAGAGGAAGGGTAGATTTAGACTCTACACTGTTACTAGATGAGATATTTAGCCAGTCACTAGCAGAGGAAGGGTAGATTTAGACTCTACACCATGCTGTTACTAGATGAGATATTTAGCCAGTCACTAGCAGAGGAAGGGTAGATTTAGACTCTACACCATGCTGTTACTAGATGAGATATTTAGCCAGTCACTAGCAGAGGAAGGGTAGATTTAGACTCTACACTGTTACTAGATGAGATATTTAGCCAGTCACTAGCAGAGGAAGGGTAGATTTAGACTCTACACCTGTTACTAGATGAGATATTTAGCCAGTCACTAGCAGAGGAAGGGTAGATTTAGACTCTACACCATGCTGTTACTAGATGAGATATTTAGCCAGTCACTAACAGAGGAAGGGTAGATTTAGACTCTAACACTGTTACTAGATGAGATATTTAGCCAGTCACTAGCAGAGGAAGGGTAGATTTAGACTCTACACCATGCTGTTACTAGATGAGATATTTAGCCAGTCACTAACAGAGGAAGGGTAGATTTAGACTCTACACTGTTACTAGATGAGATATTTAGCCAGTCACTAGCAGAGGAAGGGTAGATTTAGACTCTACACCGTTACTAGATGAGATATTTAGCCAGTCACTAACAGAGGAAGGGTAGATTTAGACTCTACACCATGCTGTTACTAGATGAGATATTTAGCCAGTCACTAGCAGAGGAAGGGTAGATTTAGACTCTACACCATGCTGTTACTAGATGAGATATTTAGCCAGTCACTAGCAGAGGAAGGGTAGATTTAGACTCTACACCACGCTGTTACTAGATGAGATATTTAGCCAGTCACTAGCAGAGGAAGGGTAGATTTAGACTCTACACCATGCTGTTACTAGATGAGATATTTAGCCAGTCACTAACAGAGGAAGGGTAGATTTAGACTCTACACCATGCTGTTACTAGATGAGATATTTAGCCAGTCACTAGCAGAGGAAGGGTAGATTTAGACTCTACACTGTTACTAGATGAGATATTTAGCCAGTCACTAGCAGAGGAAGGGTAGATTTAGACTCTACACCGTTACTAGATGAGATATTTAGCCAGTCACTAGCAGAGGAAGGGTAGATTTAGACTCTACACTGTTACTAGATGAGATATTTAGCCAGTCACTAGCAGAGGAAGGGTAGATTTAGACTCTACACCGTTACTAGATGAGATATTTAGCCAGTCACTAACAGAGGAAGGGTAGATTTAGACTCTACACCATGCTGTTACTAGATGAGATATTTAGCCAGTCACTAGCAGAGGAAGGGTAGATTTACTCTACACCACGCTGTTACTAGATGAGATATTTAGCCAGTCACTAGCAGAGGAAGGGTAGATTTACTCTACACCACGCTGTTACTAGATGAGATATTTAGCCAGTCACTAGCAGAGGAAGGGTAGATTTACTCTACACCACGCTGTTACTAGATGAGATATTTAGCCAGTCACTAGCAGAGGAAGGGTAGATTTAGACTCTACACCATGCTGTTACTAGATGAGATATTTAGCCAGTCACTAGCAGAGGAAGGGTAGATTTAGACTCTACACCATGCTGTTACTAGATGAGATATTTAGCCAGTCACTAGCAGAGGAAGGGTAGATTTAGACTCTCACCACTGTTACTAGATGAGATATTTAGCCAGTCACTAGCAGAGGAAGGGTAGATTTAGACTCTACACTGTTACTAGATGAGATATTTAGCCAGTCACTAGCAGAGGAAGGGTAGATTTAGACTCTACACTGTTACTAGATGAGATATTTAGCCAGTCACTAGCAGAGGAAGGGTAGATTTAGACTCTACACCATGCTGTTACTAGATGAGATATTTAGCCAGTCACTAGCAGAGGAAGGGTAGATTTAGACTCTACACTGGTTACTAGATGAGATATTTAGCCAGTCACTAGCAGAGGAAGGGTAGATTTAGACTCTACACTGGTTACTAGATGAGATATTTAGCCAGTCACTAGCAGAGGAAGGGTAGATTTAGACTCTACACCTGTGTACTAGATGAGATATTTAGCCAGTCACTAGCAGAGGAAGGGTAGATTTAGACTCTACACTGCTGTACTAGATGAGATATTTAGCCAGTCACTAGCAGAGGAAGGGTAGATTTAGACTCTACACTGTTACTAGATGAGATATTTAGCCAGTCACTAGCAGAGGAAGGGTAGATTTAGACTCTACACTGTTACTAGATGAGATATTTAGCCAGTCACTAGCAGAGGAAGGGTAGATTTAGACTCTACACTGTTACTAGATGAGATATTTAGCCAGTCACTAGCAGAGGAAGGGTAGATTTAGACTCTACACCATGCTGTTACTAGATGAGATATTTAGCCAGTCACTAGCAGAGGAAGGGTAGATTTAGACTCTACACTGTTACTAGATGAGATATTTAGCCAGTCACTAGCAGAGGAAGGGTAGATTTAGACTCTACACTGTTACTAGATGAGATATTTAGCCAGTCACTAGCAGAGGAAGGGTAGATTTAGACTCTACACTGTTACTAGATGAGATATTTAGCCAGTCACTAGCAGAGGAAGGGTAGATTTAGACTCTACACCATGCTGTTACTAGATGAGATATTTAGCCAGTCACTAGCAGAGGAAGGGTAGATTTAGACTCTACACCATGCTGTTACTAGATGAGATATTTAGCCAGTCACTAGCAGAGGAAGGGTAGATTTAGACTCTACACCATGCTGTTACTAGATGAGATATTTAGCCAGTCACTAGCAGAGGAAGGGTAGATTTAGACTCTACACCATGCTGTTACTAGATGAGATATTTAGCCAGTCACTAGCAGAGGAAGGGTAGATTTAGACTCTACACCATGCTGTTACTAGATGAGATATTTAGCCAGTCACTAGCAGAGGAAGGGTAGATTTAGACTCTACACCATGCTGTTACTAGATGAGATATTTAGCCAGTCACTAGCAGAGGAAGGGTAGATTTAGACTCTACACTGTTACTAGATGAGATATTTAGCCAGTCACTAGCAGAGGAAGGGTAGATTTAGACTCTCACCATGCTGTTACTAGATGAGATATTTAGCCAGTCACTAACAGAGGAAGGGTAGATTTAGACTCTACACTGTTACTAGATGAGATATTTAGCCAGTCACTAGCAGAGGAAGGGTAGATTTAGACTCTACACCATGCTGTTACTAGATGAGATATTTAGCCAGTCACTAACAGAGGAAGGGTAGATTTAGACTCTACACTGTTACTAGATGAGATATTTAGCCAGTCACTAGCAGAGGAAGGGTAGATTTAGACTCTACACCATGCTGTTACTAGATGAGATATTTAGCCAGTCACTAGCAGAGGAAGGGTAGATTTAGACTCTACACTGTTACTAGATGAGATATTTAGCCAGTCACTAGCAGAGGAAGGGTAGATTTAGACTCTACACCATGCTGTTACTAGATGAGATATTTAGCCAGTCACTAGCAGAGGAAGGGTAGATTTAGACTCTACACTGTTACTAGATGAGATATTTAGCCAGTCACTAGCAGAGGAAGGGTAGATTTAGACTCTACACCATGCTGTTACTAGATGAGATATTTAGCCAGTCACTAGCAGAGGAAGGGTAGATTTAGACTCTACACCATGCTGTTACTAGATGAGATATTTAGCCAGTCACTAGCAGAGGAAGGGTAGATTTAGACTCTACACCATGCTGTTACTAGATGAGATATTTAGCCAGTCACTAGCAGAGGAAGGGTAGATTTAGACTCTACACCATGCTGTTACTAGATGAGATATTTAGCCAGTCACTAGCAGAGGAAGGGTAGATTTAGACTCTACACTGTTACTAGATGAGATATTTAGCCAGTCACTAGCAGAGGAAGGGTAGATTTAGACTCTACACCATGCTGTTACTAGATGAGATATTTAGCCAGTCACTAGCAGAGGAAGGGTAGATTTAGACTCTACACCATGCTGTTACTAGATGAGATATTTAGCCAGTCACTAGCAGAGGAAGGGTAGATTTAGACTCTACACCATGCTGTTACTAGATGAGATATTTAGCCAGTCACTAACAGAGGAAGGGTAGATTTAGACTCTACACCATGCTGTTACTAGATGAGATATTTAGCCAGTCACTAGCAGAGGAAGGGTAGATTTAGACTCTACACCACGCTGTTACTAGATGAGATATTTAGCCAGTCACTAGCAGAGGAAGGGTAGATTTAGACTCTACACCATGCTGTTACTAGATGAGATATTTAGCCAGTCACTAGCAGAGGAAGGGTAGATTTAGACTCTACACTATTACTAGATGAGATATTTAGCCAGTCACTAGCAGAGGAAGGGTAGATTTAGACTCTACACCATGCTGTTACTAGATGAGATATTTAGCCAGTCACTAGCAGAGGAAGGGTAGATTTAGACTACACTATTACTAGATGAGATATTTAGCCAGTCACTAGCAGAGGAAGGGTAGATTTAGACTCTACACCATGCTGTTACTAGATGAGATATTTAGCCAGTCACTAGCAGAGGAAGGGTAGATTTAGACTCTACACCATGCTGTTACTAGATGAGATATTTAGCCAGTCACTAGCAGAGGAAGGGTAGATTTAGACTCTACACTGTTACTAGATGAGATATTTAGCCAGTCACTAACAGAGGAAGGGTAGATTTAGACTCTACACTGTTACTAGATGAGATATTTAGCCAGTCACTAGCAGAGGAAGGGTAGATTTAGACTCTACACTGTTACTAGATGAGATATTTAGCCAGTCACTAGCAGAGGAAGGGTAGATTTAGACTCTACACTGTTACTAGATGAGATATTTAGCCAGTCACTAGCAGAGGAAGGGTAGATTTAGACTCTACACTGTTACTAGATGAGATATTTAGCCAGTCACTAGCAGAGGAAGGGTAGATTTAGACTCTACACTGTTACTAGATGAGATATTTAGCCAGTCACTAGCAGAGGAAGGGTAGATTTAGACTCTACACTGTTACTAGATGAGATATTTAGCCAGTCACTAGCAGAGGAAGGGTAGATTTAGACTCTACACTGTTACTAGATGAGATATTTAGCCAGTCACTAGCAGAGGAAGGGTAGATTTAGACTCTACACTGTTACTAGATGAGATATTTAGCCAGTCACTAGCAGAGGAAGGGTAGATTTAGACTCTACACTGTTACTAGATGAGATATTTAGCCAGTCACTAGCAGAGGAAGGGTAGATTTAGACTCTACACCATGCTGTTACTAGATGAGATATTTAGCCAGTCACTAGCAGAGGAAGGGTAGATTTAGACTCTACACCATGCTGTTACTAGATGAGATATTTAGCCAGTCACTAGCAGAGGAAGGGTAGATTTAGACTCTACACTGTTACTAGATGAGATATTTAGCCAGTCACTAACAGAGGAAGGGTAGATTTAGACTCTACACCGTTACTAGATGAGATATTTAGCCAGTCACTAGCAGAGGAAGGGTAGATTTAGACTCTACACCGTTACTAGATGAGATATTTAGCCAGTCACTAACAGAGGAAGGGTAGATTTAGACTCTACACCATGCTGTTACTAGATGAGATATTTAGCCAGTCACTAGCAGAGGAAGGGTAGATTTACACTCTCCACCATGCTGTTACTAGATGAGATATTTAGCCAGTCACTAAAAGAGGAAGGGTAGATTTAGACTCTACACTGTTACTAGATGAGATATTTAGCCAGTCACTAGCAGAGGAAGGGTAGATTTAGACTCTACACCATGCTGTTACTAGATGAGATATTTAGCCAGTCACTAGCAGAGGAAGGGTAGATTTAGACTCTACACTACGCTGTTACTAGATGAGATATTTAGCCAGTCACTAGCAGAGGAAGGGTAGATTTAGACTCTACACTGTTACTAGATGAGATATTTAGCCAGTCACTAACAGAGGAAGGGTAGATTTAGACTCTACACTGTTACTAGATGAGATATTTAGCCAGTCACTAACAGAGGAAGGGTAGATTTAGACTCTACACTGTTACTAGATGAGATATTTAGCCAGTCACTAGCAGAGGAAGGGTAGATTTAGACTCTACACTGTTACTAGATGAGATATTTAGCCAGTCACTAGCAGAGGAAGGGTAGATTTAGACTCTACACCATGCTGTTACTAGATGAGATATTTAGCCAGTCACTAGCAGAGGAAGGGTAGATTTAGACTCTACACCATGCTGTTACTAGATGAGATATTTAGCCAGTCACTAGCAGAGGAAGGGTAGATTTAGACTCTACACCATGCTGTTACTAGATGAGATATTTAGCCAGTCACTAGCAGAGGAAGGGTAGATTTAGACTCTACACCATGCGGTTACTAGATGAGATATTTAGCCAGTCACTAGCAGAGGAAGGGTAGATTTAGACTCTACACCATGCTGTTACTAGATGAGATATTTAGCCAGTCACTAGCAGAGGAAGGGTAGATTTAGACTCTACACTGTTACTAGATGAGATATTTAGCCAGTCACTAGCAGAGGAAGGGTAGATTTAGACTCTACACCATGCTGTTACTAGATGAGATATTTAGCCAGTCACTAGCAGAGGAAGGGTAGATTTAGACTCTACACCATGCTGTTACTAGATGAGATATTTAGCCAGTCACTAGCAGAGGAAGGGTAGATTTAGACTCTACACTGTTACTAGATGAGATATTTAGCCAGTCACTAACAGAGGAAGGGTAGATTTAGACTCTACACCATGCTGTTACTAGATGAGATATTTAGCCAGTCACTAGCAGAGGAAGGGTAGATTTAGACTCTACACTGTTACTAGATGAGATATTTAGCCAGTCACTAACAGAGGAAGGGTAGATTTAGACTCTACACCATGCTGTTACTAGATGAGATATTTAGCCAGTCACTAGCAGAGGAAGGGTAGATTTAGACTCTACACTGTTACTAGATGAGATATTTAGCCAGTCACTAACAGAGGAAGGGTAGATTTAGACTCTACACTGTTACTAGATGAGATATTTAGCCAGTCACTAGCAGAGGAAGGGTAGATTTAGACTCTACACTGTTACTAGATGAGATATTTAGCCAGTCACTAGCAGAGGAAGGGTAGATTTAGACTCTACACCATGCTGTTACTAGATGAGATATTTAGCCAGTCACTAGCAGAGGAAGGGTAGATTTAGACTCTACACCATGCTGTTACTAGATGAGATATTTAGCCAGTCACTAGCAGAGGAAGGGTAGATTTAGACTCTACACCATGCTGTTACTAGATGAGATATTTAGCCAGTCACTAGCAGAGGAAGGGTAGATTTAGACTCTACACCATGCTGTTACTAGATGAGATATTTAGCCAGTCACTAGCAGAGGAAGGGTAGATTTAGACTCTACACCATGCTGTTACTAGATGAGATATTTAGCCAGTCACTAGCAGAGGAAGGGTAGATTTAGACTCTACACCATGCTGTTACTAGATGAGATATTTAGCCAGTCACTAGCAGAGGAAGGGTAGATTTAGACTACACTATTACTAGATGAGATATTTAGCCAGTCACTAGCAGAGGAAGGGTAGATTTAGACTCTACACCATGCTGTTACTAGATGAGATATTTAGCCAGTCACTAACAGAGGAAGGGTAGATTTAGACTCTACACCATGCTGTTACTAGATGAGATATTTAGCCAGTCACTAGCAGAGGAAGGGTAGATTTAGACTCACACTATTACTAGATGAGATATTTAGCCAGTCACTAGCAGAGGAAGGGTAGATTTAGACTCTACACCATGCTGTTACTAGATGAGATATTTAGCCAGTCACTAGCAGAGGAAGGGTAGATTTAGACTCTACACTGTTACTAGATGAGATATTTAGCCAGTCACTAGCAGAGGAAGGGTAGATTTAGACTCTACACCATGCTGTTACTAGATGAGATATTTAGCCAGTCACTAGCAGAGGAAGGGTAGATTTAGACTCTACACCATGCTGTTACTAGATGAGATATTTAGCCAGTCACTAGCAGAGGAAGGGTAGATTTAGACTCTACACTGTTACTAGATGAGATATTTAGCCAGTCACTAACAGAGGAAGGGTAGATTTAGACTCTACACCATGCTGTTACTAGATGAGATATTTAGCCAGTCACTAGCAGAGGAAGGGTAGATTTAGACTACACTATTACTAGATGAGATATTTAGCCAGTCACTAGCAGAGGAAGGGTAGATTTAGACTCTACACTGTTACTAGATGAGATATTTAGCCAGTCACTAGCAGAGGAAGGGTAGATTTAGACTCTACACCATGCTGTTACTAGATGAGATATTTAGCCAGTCACTAGCAGAGGAAGGGTAGATTTAGACTCTACACCATGCTGTTACTAGATGAGATATTTAGCCAGTCACTAGCAGAGGAAGGGTAGATTTAGACTCTACACCATGCTGTTACTAGATGAGATATTTAGCCAGTCACTAGCAGAGGAAGGGTAGATTTAGACTCTACACTGTTACTAGATGAGATATTTAGCCAGTCACTAACAGAGGAAGGGTAGATTTAGACTCTACACCATGCTGTTACTAGATGAGATATTTAGCCAGTCACTAGCAGAGGAAGGGTAGATTTAGACTCTACACTGTTACTAGATGAGATATTTAGCCAGTCACTAACAGAGGAAGGGTAGATTTAGACTCTACACCATGCTGTTACTAGATGAGATATTTAGCCAGTCACTAGCAGAGGAAGGGTAGATTTAGACTCTACACTGTTACTAGATGAGATATTTAGCCAGTCACTAACAGAGGAAGGCTAGATTTAGACTCTACACCATGCTGTTACTAGATGAGATATTTAGCCAGTCACTAACAGAGGAAGGGTAGATTTAGACTCTACACTGTTACTAGATGAGATATTTAGCCAGTCACTAGCAGAGGAAGGGTAGATTTAGACTCTACACCATGCTGTTACTAGATGAGATATTTAGCCAGTCACTAGCAGAGGAAGGGTAGATTTAGACTCTACACCATGCTGTTACTAGATGAGATATTTAGCCAGTCACTAACAGAGGAAGGGTAGATTTAGACTCTACACCATGCTGTTACTAGATGAGATATTTAGCCAGTCACTAGCAGAGGAAGGGTAGATTTAGACTCTACACCATGCTGTTACTAGATGAGATATTTAGCCAGTCACTAGCAGAGGAAGGGTAGATTTAGACTCTACACCACGCTGTTACTAGATGAGATATTTAGCCAGTCACTAGCAGAGGAAGGGTAGATTTAGACTCTACACCACGCTGTTACTAGATGAGATATTTAGCCAGTCACTAGCAGAGGAAGGGTAGATTTAGACTCTACACTGTTACTAGATGAGATATTTAGCCAGTCACTAGCAGAGGAAGGGTAGATTTAGACTCTACACCATGCTGTTACTAGATGAGATATTTAGCCAGTCACTAGCAGAGGAAGGGTAGATTTAGACTCTACACTGTTACTAGATGAGATATTTAGCCAGTCACTAGCAGAGGAAGGGTAGATTTAGACTCTACACCATGCTGTTACTAGATGAGATATTTAGCCAGTCACTAGCAGAGGAAGGGTAGATTTAGACTACACTATTACTAGATGAGATATTTAGCCAGTCACTAGCAGAGGAAGGGTAGATTTAGACTCTACACCATGCTGTTACTAGATGAGATATTTAGCCAGTCACTAGCAGAGGAAGGGTAGATTTAGACTCTACACCATGCTGTTACTAGATGAGATATTTAGCCAGTCACTAGCAGAGGAAGGGTAGATTTAGACTCTACACTGTTACTAGATGAGATATTTAGCCAGTCACTAACAGAGGAAGGGTAGATTTAGACTCTACACTGTTACTAGATGAGATAGATGAGATATTTAGCCAGTCACTAGCAGAGGAAGGGTAGATTTAGACTCTACACTGTTACTAGATGAGATATTTAGCCAGTCACTAGCAGAGGAAGGGTAGATTTAGACTCTACACTGTTACTAGATGAGATATTTAGCCAGTCACTAGCAGAGGAAGGGTAGATTTAGACTCTACACCATGCTGTTACTAGATGAGATATTTAGCCAGTCACTAGCAGAGGAAGGGTAGATTTAGACTCTACACCATGCTGTTACTAGATGAGAAATTTAGCCAGTCACTAACAGAGGAAGGGTAGATTTAGACTCTACACCACACTATTACAATATTAGATATTTAGCCAGTCACTAACAGAGGATCTTAGATCCTTTTGAGATCAACATGGGCTCAACTGAAAATATTTCCACAGTATGGGAAACCTCTAAAACATGTAATAGGAGGGAAAATAATTGCACATGCGTCCAAAAAGAAGAGATCAGGGGCTGAAAGACTAAACCGATTAGAAGCGCATCTTGGAAAGGGACATTTCACAGAGAGCACATTTCAAAATGCCTGCAAATGAAAAGTTCAGTTGCACGAGATGTCTAACTTGGGCTCCTGAGTGGCGCAGCGGTCTAAGGCACTGCATCTCAGTGCAAGAGGCGTCACAGTCCCTGGTTCGAATCCAGGCTGTATCACATATGGCCGTGATTGTGAGTCCCATAGGGCGGTGCACAATTGGCCCAGCTTCGTCCGGGTTTGGCCGTCATTGTAAATAAGAGTTTGTTCTGAACGGACTTGCCTAGTTAACTTCTCTAGGATAGGGGGCAGCATTTTCACGTTTGAATGAAAACATACCCAAATTCAACTGCCAGCTACTCATCCCCAGAAGATAAGATAAGATTTGCATATTTGACACGGCGATTGCATTAAGAACACGGCGATTGCATTAAGAACTAGTGTATCTTTCATTTGCTGTCCAACATGTATTTTTTAGTAAAGTTTATGATGAGTTCTTTGGTCAGATTAGGTGACTGTCCAAAATACCCCGGATAATTTGGGGAATCGATGCTACATATTCACAACGTATAACCACGGTTTACAGCTCAAAATATGCACATTTTCGAACAAAACATAAGTGTATTGTGTAACATGATGTTATAAGACTCATCTGATGAAGTTGGTCAAGGTTAGTGATTAATTTTATATCTTTTGCGAATGCTATCTATGCGGTGAATAAATGCATTTGTGTGTTTAGCGTTATATTAGCTTATCACAATAGCCATAGTGTTTTCACTGTAAAACATTTAAAATCTGAAATATTGGCTGGATTCACAAGATGTTTATCTTTCATTTGCTGTACACCATGTATTTTTCATAAATGTTTTATGATGAGTATTTAGGCATTTCACGTTGCTCTAATTATTCTGGCTGCTTCGGTGCTATTTGAGATTGTAGCTGCAATGTAAAACTGATTTATACATCAAATATGCACATTTTCAAACAAAACATATATTTATTGTATAACATGTTATAAGACTGTCATCTGATGAAGTTGTTTCTTGGTTAGTGATTAATTATATCTCTACTTGGTCGGTTTTGTGATAGCTGCCTATGCGGTAAAAAAAAAAATGGTGAAAATATGCGGTTGAGTACATAGTGTTTTCGCTGTAAAACATTTTAAAATTCGGAAATGACGGCTGGATTAACAAGATGTGTATCTTTCATCTGGTGTCTTGGATTTGTGATTTCATGAAATTTATATGCTAGTATTTACTTGTGGCGCTATGCTAGGCTATGCTAGTCAGCTTTTTACTGATGAGGGTGCTCCTGGATCAGGGATGGTGATGAAGTAGGAGGTTAACTTCTTATGGCTGCAGGGCCGTCCAAGTCCAGGGCGCGACATTCAAAAGATATTTTTTAGAAATATTTAACTTTCACACATTAACAAGTCCAATACAGCAAATGAAAGATACACATCTTGTGAATCCAGCCAACAAGTCCGATTTTTACAATGTTTTACAGCGAAAACACCACGTATATTTATGTTAGCTCACCACCAAATACAAAAAAAGCACAGACATTTTTCACAGCACAGGTAGCTTGCACAAAACCAACCAAACTAACCAAGAAACAACTTCATCAGATGACAGTCTTATAACAAGTTATACAATAAATCTATGTTTTGTTGGAAAAATGTGCATATTTAGCGGCACAAATCGTGGTTATACATTGGGAAAACTTAGCATCTTTTTCCCAGAATGTCCGGATATATTTCTGACACTCACCTATTCTAATCAAATAACTATTCATAGACTTTACTAAAAAATACATGTTGTATTGGAAATGATAGATACACTAGTTCTTAATGCAATCGCCGTGTTAGAATTCTAAAAAATAACTCCATTACGACATGCAGCTTACGTTATGACGAGAGAGCGCCCAAAATCTGGGCGCAGACTAATAGTACACATGTTCGATCTTCCATCAGAGTGTTGTACAAGGGGTCCTTTGTCGGGAACAACCGTTGTTTGGTTTTAGAAAGGCATTTTTCCCTCTTGAATTAGCAAGCACACTAGCCAAGTAGCGCGACGCTCTCCTTCCTGAACAAACGCAACACGCCTAACCTCCCGAAAAAATTTCAATAATATGATAAAACTAAATTGAAAAAACATACTTCACAATGATATTGTCACATTTATCAAATACAATCAAAGCCAGAGATAGTAGCCGTCTATAACGACAGCTTTTCAGAAGGCAATCCCCGGTTCCTTCTCGCGCCTTCCTGAAAACAGGAAATTGGTGTCACGTCATGCCAAGAGCTCTTATTCGACCTCAGATCAAACTATACACTCCATTTCTTCTCTCACTGCCTGTTGACATCTAGTGGAAGGCGTATGAAGTGCATGTATACTAATACATATCAAGCAAATGAATAGGGATGCCCTGGAACAGAGCATCGATTTCAGATTTTCCACTTCCTATCAGGAAGTTTGCTGCAAAATTAGTTCTGTTTTACACAGACATAATTCAAACGGTTTTAGAAACTAGAGAGTGTTTTCTATCCAATAGTAATAATAATATGCATATTGTACGAGCAAGAATTGAGTACGAGGCCGTTTGAAATGGGCACCTTTCATCCAAGCTACTCAATACTGCCCCCTGCAGCCCAAAGAAGTTAAGAACCCTAGAAAAATGTGCTTTTGGACCTGACTTTTGAAAATGGATAGGGGTCCTCTATTCCAATCCTAAAGCAACAGAACTTACAAATGGAAATATGTATTTTATAGAGGCACAAGGCAGGGTTGCTCCCTCTCCTATTTACCAGTTTTAGTGCCTCTTGCAACAGTGAGCACAGATCCATAGAGGGAGAACAGAACACAAGCTGATCCTCTTCAGTCTGTACCACCATTTCTTACTTGTATTGAATCATATTGTAGTTTGTCAGGCTACAAAATGTATTGGAATTATTCGGAAGCAATGCCAAATGTTACTCTGGAACCGGTACCCCATTTAAATTTCAAATGGGTTTCTATTGGGATGAAATATTTAACTTGAATTTGGAGGTGACATTTTTTTTGTGCCACCACTAGTCAAGATTAAGACCAATTTAGAAGAAAAAAAAAGAAGCGAAAATAGATATATTTTTACTTTTATGGGGAAAGATCAATGTGATTAAAATGGCTGCGGTCCCTCAATTTAATAATATTTCTGCAATGTTGTTACCTATGAATTTTCCAGATCGGTATTTTAAACAATATGACAAATTAAATTAAATACTTTGTGGGGGGAAAAAATTGATTGATGTGCTCACCAAGGGATGTAGGAGGCTTCACCAGATGTTACATTGTACCATTTATGATTTGAAACGGCTAAATCATTGGGGTAAAAGGGATGCTGGTTTGGATAACAATAGAACAGGAACAAAGTTATCCTTTCACCCCTGTTGATACTCTGTCACAGTCTTAGAGGGGAGAGGTCTGATGATACTCTGTCACACAGTCTTACAGAGGAGAGGTCTGATGATACTCTGTCACACAGTCTTACAGGAGAGAGGTCTGTTGGCTAATGAAAGGAATTCATTCTAAAGGTGATCTGTACAATGAAGATGTTTTTATGACACTCAGATTACTTTTTTTTTTTTTTTTTATCCTTAGAATCTAGAAGGGTCCTACTCTGAGTTGTCATGTGTCTAAGACTGGGAGGTGATGACTGGAGCTTGTGAACCCATTTAGTTCTGTATAGTAGCTTGTGAGATAATATGTGCTATGTCTGGATGTCATGCTCAATGTTTTTATGCTGTACAATGTTTTATTTGTGAAAATAAATGACAATAATAAAAAAAATATGACCGACTTACCATAAATTACTGTATTCCATAATTCCTAATTTGCATATTAAGTGCCCAATTCGCATCATACCGCATTTTAACGTATCATTGTTACTTTTATTTGAATATGTGTTCTACATCAGCCCTGAGAATGTCATAACAATATGACCACCCCGTCTTGAGATATTGGACAAAACGTGTCGAATTTAAGAAGCAAGAGCAGTGACTTGGCGCCGGCGGCAGTGACTTGGCGGCAGTGACAGTCCAGGACCAGGAGCGATGCAGCCACTTCATGTTTTTGATTTAACCAGGTGTGTTGAATTTCTGCAATCACTGAACTGATCAATTAGCTCAGTTGGTCAGGGCTGCGTTCAGTACATCACAACGTAATAGGACGTTTAATTGAATGGAAACTGTGCTTTACTCAATGACCAGATAAAAACAGGGGAAAGGTTTGGATAGTGAATTCCAAACGAACTGCTGCCCTTTAAAAACGTCACTCATTGCACAAACCACCGAACGGAGCAAACGTGCAGGATCTCAAAATATGTTCAAGAACCAGCAAGAATGTTGGGGGAAAATGTGTTGTTCAGTACAAACCGTTCCGCAATGTAGCAAACTTTCAAGCGAACTGAACGCACCCCTGGCGTGGTGCCTAGTTGGAACAAAATCCTGAAGTATCTGTGGCACTCAACAGGGTTGCCTACCCCTGGACTAGGGATTAACATTGACCTGTCTGCAACCTTGTCCAACAACTTCACAATAAGATCTCACCAATGGAAAAATCCTATCCACATGAAAGAACGTTGTGTGTTCATGACAAGCTTCTCTATAACATGGAATACAAAGCACAACACCAGCATCACAGGTTCATTTAGACCCCTAACACCCTAGTATTGGGGTTCTGCCGCAGAGTATCATGGGTATTGCTGTGTTGTAGATATTACATTCTAGATATCACATTCTATATAAATGGTTGAAGTGCACTCTAAAAATTCAGGGTTCAACAAGGGTCCTTCTAAGAACCTCAAAGTTCTTGGCTCTGAAAATTGCCACCAAAAAAAGGTTCCTCCAAGAACCCCATAGGAGGTGGGAATCGTCGAGGAACCTCCTTAGCTGGTGGGGGTTCTCGCAGGAAGCCAACAAACATTTGGATTGACAGCAGGTGCAGTAACTTAGCAATGGTAAGATCTCCTCAATTTAAGGTGTATCCCTTATATGATTTAAATCAATATTGTTTCGTGATGATACCGTCTATCTTTTCATATTTGTGCAAATCTTTCTAAAAAAAAAACAGTAAAATGGACACAAGTCAATGGATATCAATCAACAAAGAGTTAAGAATATGTTGAAGGCTAGCTGTATTGGGAGCAGATGACTGAACGGCTCACTTGTCTGTATACCTACAGACACGAGGAGGCATACTAAGGTATGTCTATTGGTCTGCAGATCACATTTACCATCCTCACCTCTTTAATTAAAATCCCATAAGGCCTCTACATTATGGTCAAGGATGTGTATAAAGACCATGATCAAAACTGTTTCACATTCACCACAAAAACCAAGGTATGAATACTGTTGTGTGCATGTTTTGTTAAACATCTGTAGAATTACTATTTTTAGAATTGACAGACTTCTCCTTCCCTACACCTCTGACGAATAGAGAAACAGGAAACCTGTTCAATTACCATGCACTGCAAAAATCATTCTGGCTATGGATACGGAGAACATTAACATCAAACACGGCAGAGGATATACCCAGTAGACTTGAGGCTCTACTGGGAATTTACCTCATATTGTGATTATTATTTTAGTGGCAGAAAACAATAAAAAAAGGGAGAACTAAAATATGGTGTTGTGCGTATTATTATTATCAACAATTATACATAGGCGAGGGGGGGGGGGGGGGGGGGGTAGTTAACCCCAAACTTATCGGTGTTCCCCCACAGTTTCAATGTAAAGAACCCCTAAAGGATACTCCAGGAACCTTTTATTTCGTGAGTGTGATTCTGGTCTCATCACTAATTAATTGTTATAAAGACGTGGTCCCGAAATCCAGGAGACAAAATACAGTATAAACATTTTCAGTATATTCTTATACTTTTCTAGTCCAACTAAACAATGTATAATCCAATGAGCGGTTTCAACACAGCTAGACAAAAAGTTGACACAATGAAAATATTACAGTACCATAATCTTTCTCCAACGAGATGGTCGCTCTGTTTGTCCACAACCAGAAGTGCACCACTACCGCGACAACACACGGAACTAGAAGCAAGACTAGGCTTCGCATGGACGGATCGCTCGGTGGAGATTCCAACGGTTAACGAGTAGGCTATAAACTGGGTCCGGTAGTGGTGTGTTGTTATCTGTGTGTAGCATGAAACGGTATGTGCCTCTTGTACATTTCTGTGCTAAATGTCACATGTCTGCCTCGCTCCTGTTCTGATGACGATGGTCATTCAACCAATGGAAGTGTAGACATCGAACCGCTATGTTTTCTGGGATATGAAGTACTGTAGTCATTACGCCACAGGTCGCTAAAACAACAAAATATTTGCGCAACTGGGAGCGGTCCTATTTTATCATTGAGATTTCAACATACAGTAGTAGTAGGCTATTACTGATCTTTAAGCAATGCTAGTATTGTTACATGTATATACGGTACCAGTCAAATGTTGGACACACCTACTCATTCAGGGTTGTTCTTTATTTTTACTATTTTCTACATTGTTGAATAATAGTGAAGACATCAACACTATGAAATAACACATATGGAATCATGTAGTAACCAAAACAAGTGTTAAACAAATCAAAATATATTTTAGATTCTTCAAAGCAGCCACCCGTTGCATTCTCAACCTGCTTCACCTGGAATGCTTTTCCAACAGTCTTCCCACATATACTGATCACTTGTTGGCTGCTTTTCCTTCACTCTGCGGTCCAACTCATCCCAAACCATCTCAATTGGATTAAGGTCAGGAGTGATTGTGGAGGCCAGGTCATCTGATGCAGCACTCCATCACTCTCCTTGGTCAAATAACCCTTACACAGCCTGGAGGTGTGTTTTGGGTCATTGTCCTGTTGAAAAACAAATGATAGTCCCACTAAGCCCAAACCAGATGGGATGGCGTATCGCTGCAGAATGCTGTGGTAGCCATGCTGTTTAAGTGTGCCTTGAATTCTAAATAAATCACAGACAGTGTAACCAGAAAAGCACCCCCACACCTCCTCCTCCATGCTTCATGTTACGAACCACACATGTGGGGATCATCCGTTCACCTACTCTGCATCTCACAAAGACACGGCGGTTGGAACCAAATATCTCAAATTTAGACTAATTTGACCAAAGGACAGATTTCCACCGGTCTAATGTTCATTGCTCGTGTTTCTTGGCCCAAGCAAGTCTCTTCTTATTGGTGTCCTTTAGTAGTGGTTTCTTTGCAGCAATTCAACCATGAAGGCCTGATTCACCCAGTCTCCTCTGAACAGTTGATGTTGACATGCGTCTGTTACTTGAACTCTGCAATTTCTGAGGCTGGTAACTCTAATGAACTTATCCTCTGCAGCAGAGGTAACTCTGGGTCTTCCTTTCCTGTGGCCGTCCTCATGAGAGCCAGTTTCATCATAGCGCTTAATGGTTTTTGGACTGCACTTGAAGTAACGTTCAAAGTTCTTGAAGTTTTCCGCATTGACTGACCTTCATGTCTTAAAGTAATGATGGACTGTCATTTCTCTTTGCTTATTTGAGCTGTTCTTGCCATAATATGGACTTGGTCTTTTACCAAATGGGGCTGTCTTCTGTATACCACCCCTACCTTGTCACAACACAACTGATTGGCTCAAACACATTAAGAAGGAAAGACATTCCACAAATTAACATTTAACAAGGCACATCTGTTAATTGAAATGTATTCCAGGTGACTACCTCATGAAGCTGGTTGAGAGAATGCCACAAGTGTGCAAAGCTGTCATCAAGGCAAAGCGTGGCTACTTTGAAGAATCTCAACTATAAAATATATTTTGATTTGTTTAATACTTTTTTTGGTTATTTCATGATTCCATATGTGTTATTTCATAGTTTTGATGTCTTCACTAGTATTCTACAATGTGGAAAATAGTAAAAAATAAAGAAAACCCCTTGAATGAGTAGGTGTGTCCAGACTTTTGACTGGTACTGTGCATGAATTTAAATAATAAAATATATATATAGAAAAAGGGACCACAGACCACTTGGGTTTCCATTTCCTTTAATTCATGTTGATCCAGCTAGGGGGTTAATACAAAGCCTGCAATTCATTTCTACATTTTTTTTTTTTTTAAATAAGTAATTCCATTGATTTGTACAGCTGCGCGTCTACACAACCTTAAGTAAAGCAACCAAACCTCTACACAATATGTGCATTAAGTAAAGCACCCATCATCTATACATTGTTGGATCCTAAACGGCACTCGATTCCCTTTATAGTCCTCTGCTTTTGACCAGGGCCCATAGGGAATAAGGTACCATTTGGAACAAAGACATTAAAAATAGGCAATATTTCTCATCATAAGACTCCTCAGTCAGAAATAAATCCGTGCAAAGTTCACGTTTGAGACACGAAATCCATGTGTATGTCCCAGATGGCACCCTACTCCCTTTATAGTGCACTATTTTGGCCCGGGCCCATAGGACACTACACAGGGCTCTGGTCTAAAGTAGTGCACTATTGTAGGGAATATGGTGCCATTTGGCACTTAGCCCATGTTTCATGTCCAGATTTGGCACCACCCTTTTAACTGAGGTCTGTTGGATTAGAGACCCTGAAGAGTTCACACAAACACAACTAAAGTCTGAGTTAAGTCCAATATCTGGTTTCAGTGACAGTTCTAGGACAGTTCAAGGAATTGTGTAGCTTGGGTACCAAAGAGTGGCAGGATGGCACAAACAGACTGGTAACGCAGGCTAGGAAAGATGTATGATACCTAATGAGGAAACACTAGGCTACTACTGTAAAGTACCAACAGCAACAACAACAAAGTTGCAAAATTCCGGTAACTTTCCAAAAATTCCCAGATTTTCCTGAAATCCTTGCAAAGTAGTCTGTATTTGCTGCTTATTCCCTCCTACTTTTGTGAATTTTACAACCGGGACTTCTGGGAAAACGTGAGATTTTTGAAAAAGTTATTTGAATTTTGCAAGCCTAAACAAAAACGTTTTAATTTGATTATTTACAGAATGTAAAGTGTTGAAGCAGATGAAACCTGAACCATAAAAAGGGATCATATAACATGTAAACAGACCCTTATATTAGTTATTGTTAAAAAAAATACTCAGGAGTATCAATCACACATTTTATAAACGGTTTAAACCTAAGTATCATACAATCTCCAAATCAGTAGCACTACACACCATGATGTTGTAATTGTCAGTGCTGTGCTACAGATATAGTACAACAACAACAATAATAATAATAATAATAATAATAATAATAAATACAACTAATAACAAGAATATTTTTGTATTTGTTTTTTTGTAAAAATGTGCTAAATAGGTATCTACCACCACGAACAGGAAATGCTTTGACACATTGTGCTTTTTGAAAACAAAATAAAAGCCTTTGGGTTGACAGTGTCATAGAGAATAGGCCTCCTACATCCACTGATAACTTACACACTGATTGACTGTACTGTGCACTCTGGCTCAAATGGCACTCTATTCCCTATATAGTGCACTTATTTTGACCAGAGCCCTGGTCTAAAGTAGTGCACTAATATAGGAAATAGGGGGCCATTTCTGACGCACCCTCTAAAATACTTCCACCCTGTCGGCAAAATAAGAGAATGTCAGACATTTCCGGTAACCTTCCCAAAATTCCCAGGTTTTCCCGAAATCCAAGTTGTAAGATTCCCGAAATCAGCAGGAAATCTGGAATCCTGGTGAAGTTACCGTAATTGAACAATCCTAGACCTGGATGGAGCACAGAGAAACATGCAGGCCTTGGGTTGGTTGGCTGTTTGGTATAAAGACTTGCCATTCACAACCATTCATTCACTCACTCAGGACAGAACAGGCAACATATAGATAGGAAAAAGAAACAGGCTCAGGAAACAAATGAAGCAGTTTATAATAAAACAAAGGAATAAACAACATAGAAAAAGTGATGTCAAAATAGTAAAGTTCAATATATCAGGCGCTTTGGGCAAAATGTTTATGTTCTGCAGTTAAAGCAGGATAGACTGGTTTGTCATCAGAGCCCTGGGGGACACCAGTAATGAGACACTAAAGAGGACCTAGTACAGAGCCCTGGGGGACACCAGTAATGAGACACTAAAGAGGACCTAGTAGAGAGCCCTGGGGGACACCAGTAGTGAGATATTAGAGGACCCAGTACAGAGCCCTGGGGGACACCAGTAGTGAGACATTAGAGGACCTAGTAGAGAGCCCTGGGGGACACCAGTAATGAGATATTAGAGGACCTAGTAGAGAGCCCTGGGGGACACCAGTAATGAGATATTAGAGGACCTAGTATAGAGCCCTGGGGGACACCAGTAATGAGATATTAGAGGACCTAGTAGAGAGCCCTGGGGGACACCAGTAATGAGATATTAGAGGACCTAGTAGAGAGCCCTGGGGGACACCAGTAATGAGATATTAGAGGACCTAGTAGAGAGCCCTGGGGGACACCAGTAGTAAGATCCTATATGATGCGGATTATTAAGGGTGAGATTAAATATGTATGTAGTATAATAACTGTATAATGCCTTTAAAATGGGTCTTAATTTTTAGTTGGCTGGTTAGAATCACTGCTCGTTGGATGTTACACCTGAGTCTAACCACACATAGTGAACAGGGGCTCAGGTGTGTACGAGATGTGTTGGCCCAGAGTTGACAGCTGTCCATAGTGCACTCTATAGAGATACAACTATTTTACCCATTTCAGACAGAAGACGTGGTATATTACCTGTAAAAAACAAAGAAAAGGTAATGTTTATATGAGCCCCTTTCAAACAGCCCCTTATTGACCACTTTCCTGCAGGTATACCCCTTTAATACATATCAGTGGGTAGCTGGCAAATTCGGAGGGGTGGGGAGTGTGGTTAAACCATGGGGGCTGTTTGCATTTCAAGTTAGGGAGGTGTTAAACAATGGAAGTGTTAATGAATTTACCTGCCAAAAAAGCAGAGAAGCATTCACAGAGACCTGATACCTGCATGTTGGTTACTGGGGCTGTGAAAATGCAGGAATCACGACTAGGTCTTTAGGTGGGTTTTATTTCTCCTTGTTTTTTACCCACTACCCCTTTCAGATATACAAAAGAGCTGGTATAAAAAAGCTGGCATGTTTAAAATAGGGGGATTTGTCTGTATATGAAAGGGATATGTGGTACACTATATCAACAGATGGGACTCGAGCACAGGGTTCCTGTAGCCCGAAAACAGAATAAATATGCACTTCTGTTCTCGTAGACACATTCACAACATCCACACTCTTCCTGAATGTCAAAGCACACGATTGTTGAGAGTTTCGAGTATGTACTCAGAATAGTGTATATTGTAAAACAGAACAGCGTATCGAGTGGTGAAAGATAATAATATGTTTAATACTACAGTAAACGGTAGTTAGATTGGTAGGCGTTGGGGGGGGGGGGGGGGGGGGCTATGTTGGGTATGGAGAAATGGAGAGTGGGAACTAACATGCTTTATACACATCATGGTTTAAATGTAAATGTAATCATGGGTATACACTCGAAGAACATTTAAGATGAACGACTATATCAAATTAAAAAAATACCACGGTTTGTTTGTTTCCTGAGGCATGTAAATAAAATGATCTAGCATAATAAAAAGAAAATAAAACATTTGATAATAAAAAAATATCATCATAAAGCACTAATCGAGGCTGTTCTCTAACAACCAACAAATAAGCAACAATAAGTTTGCAAAATTCTGGGAACTTTCCCCAAATTCGCTGGTTTTCTAGAAATCATTGTCGGAGGATTACTGATTTCCTGCGTATTGCCCCTCGTAATTCCAGGAATCTTCCAACCAGGATTTCTGGAAAAACTTGCACATTTTGAGGAAAGCTACCAGAATTTTGCAAACCAAAACACTAATAACCAACCTATCAAAGATACAGGAGACGTTAAAGACCCACTCCAGTCTCCCTAGAACCTCATTTATCACATGATTTACTTAACAAAGGGTACATCTCAAAAGGTGCTTCAGGTATCCTCATGACAGTAGGGGGGCCTCTCTCTTTTGTCCTCAATTACTGCTCTATTGTTTCCTCAAGCAAAGGGGGGCAGGCTGATCACAGACTGCAGCATTAGACCAACTACTTGAATTTCGCAATTGTGTGTAAAAAATAAAAAATAAAATAAAAAATACATTTAGCTTTTAAACATTTTGGTTGTTGTACTTTAATGTATTTATTACTTGGAATATCATTTTTCCAAAGGGAAAAGTTCTCAAATACCTGGAGTGGGACTTTTACACTCAAACAAGCTCCCTGGGTTGCCAGATGTAAAAGGTATCTAAACCCACCCAACCCTTCAGCCTCTAGGGACAGAGTTGACCAATGACAACAGTGTGTACCTGGCAACCTCAATTCAACAGTAGCCAGTAAGATGTATGCCAGCAGTAGTAAAGTTAGTTCACTGTGAAAGGGATGATCTCTTCCACTTTACTGTCCCCACCTTTTCAATGGGCTTCAAGATTATATCATAACATTTGTGATATGTCTAATTATATTTGTGGATGAATTTACTTCTATCAGATGCCTTTTCATGAAGATTTTTTTTTAATGAAGAACATTTTCATATGTTTTTTTTTGCACTTGAAGACCATTAGAAAAAGAAAGAAAAATCTAAAAGTTGAAAAACTACAAGGCTGAAAGGGCAGTCACTTCCTGGTTACGTTCACAGCGTGTTGTTAGCTTCAGGTACGGTGAAGACAGAAGAGGAGACGCCAGGCATTATTCCACGCCTGAACCAGGGCCCGGCCTAAGGCTGGTCTGCCCCCTACTGGGCATCAGAGGATAGTGCAGAATAACTTCTTCTCCCGGAAGGGGTTCTCCGAGGCGGGCACGGGCACGATGAGGGGGTCCTCACGTATGTGGGCGTCGCAATACGCCATCAGGTCCGCTGCCGCTTTGGACACCTGGGGAGGGGGAGGATTATGGTTAGGATTCTGCCATGGTAAAAGAAGAGCTAAAGATATAGCAATGAAAAGGTGTGATAACCCTAACCTTAACTCTAACCTTAACCACACTGCTAACATTAACCACACTGCTAACATTAACCACACTGCTAACCCTAACCACACTGCTAACCCTAACCACACTGCTAACCCTAACCACACTGCTAACATTAACCACACTGCTAACATTAACCACACTGCTAACCCTAACATTAACCACACTGCTAACCCTAACATTAACCACACTGCTAACCCTAACATTAACCACACTGCTAACCCCAACCTTAACCACACTGCTAACCCTAACCACACTGCTAACCCTAACCACACTGCTAACATTAACCACACTGCTAACCCTAACATTAACCACACTGCTAACCCTAACATTAACCACACTGCTAACCCCAACCTTAACCACACTGCTAACCCTAACCACACTGCTAACCCTAACCACACTGCTAACCCTAACCACACTGCTAACCCCAACCTTAACCACACTGCTAACCCTAACCACACTGCTAACCCTAACATTAACCACACTGCTAACCCTAACCACACTGCTAACATTAACCACACTGCTAACCCTAACCACACTGCTAACCCTAACCACACTGCTAACCCTAACCACACTGCTAACCCTAACCACACTGCTAACCCTAACCACACTGCTAACCCTAACCACACTGCTAACCCTAACCACACTGCTAACCTTAACCACACTGCTAACCTTAACCACACTGCTAACCTTAACCACACTGCTAACCTTATACCTAACCCTAACCACACTGCTAACCCTAACCACACTGCTAACCCTAACATTAACCACACTGCTAACCCTAACCACACTGCTAACCCTAACATTAACCACACTGCTAACCCTAACCCTAACCACACTGCTAACCCTAACCACACTGCTAACCCTAACCACACTGCTAACCCTAACATTAACCACACTGCTAACCTTAACTCTAACCACACTGCTAACCCTAACATTAACCACACTGCTAACCCTAACATTAACCACACTGCTAACCCTAACCTTAACCACACTGCTAACCCTAACATTAACCACACTGCTAACCCTAACATTAACCACACTGCTAACCCTAACCACACAGCTAACCCTAATGTCTAACCTTAACCACACTGCTAACCCTAACATTAACCACACTGCTAACCCTAACCTTAACCACACTGCTAACCCTAACCACACTGCTAACCCTAACCTTAACCACACTGCTAACCCTAACATTAACCACACTGCTAACCCTAACATTAACCACACTGCTAACCCTAATGTCTAACCTTAACCACACTGCTAACCCTAACCTTAACCACACTGCTAACCCTAACATTAACCACACTGCTAACCCTAACATTAACCACACTGCTAACCCTAATGTCTAACCTTAACCACACTGCTAACCCTAACATTAACCACACTGCTAACCCTAACGTTAACCACACTGCTAACCCTAACCACACTGCTAACCCTAACCTTAACCACAATGCTAACCCTAACATTAACATTAACCACACTGCTAACCCTAACATTAACCACACTGCTAACCCTAACCTTAACCACACTGCTAACCCTAACCTTAACCACACTGCTAACCCTAACCTTAACCACACTGCTAACCCTAACCTTAACCACACTGCTAACCCTAACATTAACATTAACCACACTGCTAACCCTAACCTTAACCACACTGCTAACCCTAACCTTAACCACACTGCTAACCCTAACCTTAACCACACTGCTAACCCTAACATTAACCACACTGCTAATCCCAACCACACTGCTAACCCTAACCCTAACCACACTGCTAACCCTAACCACACTGCTAACCCTAACCTTAACCACACTGCTAACCCTAACCACACTGCTAACCCTAATGTCTAACCTTAACCACACTGCTAACCCAAACCTTAACCACACTGCTAACCCTAACCTTAACCACACTGCTAACCCTAACCACACTGCTAACCCTAACCTTAACCACACTGCTAACGCTAACATTAACCACACTGCTAACCCTAACCTTAACCACACTGCTAACCCTAACCACACTGCTAACCCTAACCACACTGCTAACCCTAACCACACTGCTAACCCCAACCTTAACCACACTGCTAACCCTAACATTAACCACCCTGCTAACCCTAACCACACTGCTAACCCTAACCTTAACCACACTGCTAACCCTAACCTTAACCACACTGCTAACCCTAACATTAACCACACTGCTAACCCTAACCTTAACCACACTGCTAACCCTAACCACACTGCTAACCCTAACCACACTGCTAACCCTAACCACACTGCTAACCCTAACCTTAACCACACTGCTAACCCTAACCTTAACCACACTGCTAACCCTAACCTTAACCACACTGCTAACCCTAACCTTAACCACACTGCTAACCCTAACCTTAACCACACTGCTAACCCTAACCTTAACCACACTGCTAACCCTAACATTAACCACACTGCTAACCTTAACCTTAACCACACTGCTAACCTTAACCACACTGCTAACCCTAATGTCTAACCTTAACCACACTGCTAACCCTAATGTCTAACCTTAACCACACTGCTAACCCTAACCTCCCTGCTAACCCTAACCTTAACCAAACTGCTAACCCTAACCTTAACCACACTGCTAACCCTAACATTAACCACACTGCTAACCCTAACATTAACCACACTGCTAACCCTAACCACACTGCTAACCCTAACCTTAACCACACTGCTAACCCTAATGTCTAACCTTAACCACACTGCTAACCCTAACCTTAACCACACTGCTAACCCTAACCTTAACCACACTGCTAACCCTAACCTTAACCACACTGCTAACCCTAACCTTAACCACACTGCTAACCCTAACCTTAACCACACTGCTAACCCTAACCACACTGCTAACCCTAACCACACTGCTAACCCTAACCACACTGCTAACCCTAACCTTAACCACACTGCTAACCCTAACCACACTGCTAACCCTAACCACACTGCTAACCCTAACCACACTGCTAACCCTAACCTTAACCACACTGCTAACCCTAACATTAACCACACTGCTAACCCTAACCTTAACCACACTGCTAACCCTAACATTAACCACACTGCTAACCCTAACATTAACCACACCGCTAACCCTAACCTTAACCACACTGCTAACCCTAACCTTAACCACACTGCTAACCCTAACCTTAACCACACTGCTAACCCTAACCTTAACCACATTGCTAACCCTAACCACACTGCTAACCCTAACCACACTGCTAACCCTAACCACACTGCTAACCCTAACCACACTGCTAACCCTAACCTTAACCACACTGCTAACCCTAACCTTAACCACACTGCTAACTCTAACCTTAACCACACTGCTAACCCTAACCACACTGCTAACCCTAACCTTAACCACACTGCTAACCCTAACCTTAACCACACTGCTAACCCTAACCTTAACCACACTGCTAACCCTAACCTTAACCACACTGCTAACCCTAACCACACTGCTAACCCTAACCACACTGCTAACCCTAACCACACTGCTAACCCTAACCACACTGCTAACCCTAACCACACTGCTAACCCTAACCACACTGCTAACCCTAACCACACTGCTAACCCTAACCACACTGCTAACCCTAACCACACTGCTAACCCTAACCACACCGCTAACCCTAACTTCACTGCTAACCCTAACATTAACCACACTGCTAACCCTAACCCTAACCACACTGCTAACCCTAACATTAACCACACTGCTAACCCTAACCACACCGCTAACCCTAACCACACCGCTAACCCTAACCACACTGCTAACCCTAACCTTAACCACACTGCTAACCCTAATGCCTAACCACACTGCTAACCCTAACCACACCGCTAACCCTAACCACACCGCTAACCCTAACCACACCGCTAACCCTAACCACACTGCTAACCCTAAACACACTGCTAACCCTAACCACACTGCTAACCCTAACCACACTGCTAACCCTAATGCATAACCTTAAATTAAGACCAAAAAGCAAATTTTTGTTTTAGTAACATACAATACAGCCAATTTTGACTTTGCAGCTGGGCCATCTAGCGGAATTCACTCAGTTCTGCCTCCAAGGAAAGATTCATGACAAACAACCACACTGCTAACCCTAACCACACTGCTAACCCTAACATTAACCACACTGCTAACCCTAACCCTAACCACACTGCTAAACCTAACCACACTGCTAACCCTAACCACACTACTAACCCTAACCACACTGCTAACCCTAACCACACTGCTAACCTTAACCACACTGCTAACCTTAACCACACTGCTAACCTTAACCCTAACCACACTGCTAACCTTAACCACACTGCTAACCTTAACCCTAACCCTAACCACACTGCTAACCCTAACCACACTGCTAACCTTAACCACACTGCTAACCTTAACCACACTGCTAACCCTAACCACACTGCTAACCCTAACCACACTGCTAACCCTAACATTAACCACACTGCTAACCCTAACATTAACCACACTGCTAACCCTAACATTAACCACACTGCTAACCCTAACCACACTGCTAACCCTAACCACACTGCTAACCCTAACCACACTGCTAACCCTAACCACACTGCTAACCCTAACCACACTGCTAACCCTAACCACACTGCTAACCCTAACCTTAACCACACTGCTAACTCTAACCACACTGCTAACCCTAACCTTAACCACACTGCTAACCCTAACCTTAACCACACTGCTAACCCTAACATTAACCACACTGCTAACCCTAATGTCTAACCTTAACCACACTGCTAACCCTAACCCTAACCACACTGCTAACCCTAACCTTAACCACACTGCTAACCCTAACCACACTGCTAACCCTAACCCTAACCACACTGCTAACCCTAACCCTAACCACACTGCTAACCCTAACCACACTGCTAACCCTAACCTTAACCACACTGCTAACCCTAACATTAACCACACTGCTAACCCTAACCTTAACCACACTGCTAACCCTAACCACACTGCTAACCCTAACATTAACCACACTGCTAACCCTAACATTAACCACACTGCTAACCCTAATGTCTAACCTTAACCACACTGCTAACCCTAACCCTAACCACACTGCTAACCCTAACCTTAACCACACTGCTAACCCTAACCACACTGCTAACCTTAACCCTAACCACACTGCTAACCCTAACCACACTGCTAACCCTAACCACACTGCTAACCCTAACCTTAACCACACTGCTAACCCTAACATTAACCACACTGCTAACCCTAACCTTAACCACACTGCTAACCCTAACCACACTGCTAACCCTAACATTAACCACACTGCTAACCCTAACATTAACCACACTGCTAACCCTAACAACACCGCTAACCCTAACCTTAACCACACTGCTAACCCTAACCCTAACCACACTGCTAACCCTAACCTTAACCACACTGCTAACCCTAACCACACTGCTAACCCTAACATTAACCACACTGCTAACCTTAACCACACTGCTAACCCTAACCCTAACCACACTGCTAACCCTAATGTCTAACCCTAACCACACTGCTAACCCTAATGTCTAACCTTAACCACACTGCTAACCCTAACCTTAACCACACTGCTAACCCTAACCTTAACCACACTGCTAGCCCTAACCTTAACCACACTGCTAACCCTAACCAAACTGCTAACCCTAACATTAACCACACTGCTAACCCTAACCACACTGCTAACCCTAACCTTAACCACACTGCTAACCCTAACCACACTGCTAACCCTAACATTAACCACACTGCTAACCCTAACATTAACCACACTGCTAACCCTAACCTTAACCACACTGCTAACCCTAACATTAACCACACTGCTAACCCTAACATTAACCACACTGCTAGCCCTAACCACACTGCTAACCCTAACATTAACCACACTGCTAACCCTAAAGATTCATGACAAGGTTAGAGGAGGGTTATAGTCCACTGGACAGGAGGGTTATAGTCCAATGGACAGGAGGGTAGAGGGTTATAGTCCACTGGACAGGAGGTTAGAGGAGGGTTATAGTCCACTGGACAGGAGGTTAGAGGAGGGTTATAGTCCACTGGACAGGAGGGTTATAGTCCACTGGACAGGAGGTTAGAGGAGGGTTATAGTCCACTGGACAGGAGGGTTATAGTCCACTGGACAGGAGGTTAGAGGAGGGTTATAGTCCACTGGACAGGAGGTTAGAGGAGGGTTATAGTCCACTGGACAGGAGGGTTATAGTCCACTGGACAGGAGGGTTATAGTCCACTGGACAGGAGGTTAGAGGAGGGTTATAGTCCACTGGACAGGAGGTTAGAGGAGGGTTATAGTCCACTGGACAGGAGGTTAGAGGAGGGTTATAGTCCACTGGACAGGAGGGTTATAGTCCACTGGACAGGAGGGTAGAGGAGGGTTATAGTCCACTGGACAGGAGGTTAGAGGAGGGTTATAGTCCACTGGACAGGAGGGTTATAGTCCACTGGACAGGAGGTTAGAGGAGGGTTATAGTCCACTGGACAGGAGGGTTATAGTCCACTGGTCAGGAGGGTAGAGGAGGGTTATAGTCCACTGGACAGGAGGTTAGAGGAGGGTTATAGTCCACTGGACAGGAGGGTTATAGTCCACTGGACAGGAGGTTAGAGGAGGGTTATAGTCCACTGGACAGGAGGGTTATAGTCCACTGGACAGGAGGGTTATAGTCCACTGGACAGGAGGGTAGAGGAGGGTTATAGTCCACTGGACAGGAGGGTAGAGGAGGGTTATAGTCCACTGGACAGGAGGTTAGAGGAGGGTTATAGTCCACTGGACAGGAGTGTAGAGGAGGGTTATAGTCCACTGGACAGGAGGTTAGAGGAGGGTTATAGTCCACTGGACAGGAGGGTTATAGTCCACTGGACAGGAGGTTAGAGGAGGGTTATAGTCCACTGGACAGGAGGTTAGAGGAGGGTTATAGTCCACTGGACAGGAGGGTTATAGTCCACTGGACAGGAGGTTAGAGGAGGGTTATAGTCCACTGGACAGGAGGTTAGAGGAGGGTTATAGTCCACTGGACAGGAGGGTTATAGTCCACTGGACAGGAGGTTAGAGGAGGGTTATAGTCCACTGGACAGGAGGTTAGAGGAGGGTTATAGTCCACTGGACAGGAGGGTTATAGTCCACTGGACAGGAGGTTAGAGGAGGGTTATAGTCCACTGGACAGGAGGTTAGAGGAGGGTTATAGTCCACTGGACAGGAGGGTTATAGTCCACTGGACAGGAGGTTAGAGGAGGGTTATAGTCCACTGGACAGGAGGGTTATAGTCCACTGGACAGGAGGGTTATAGTCCACTGGACAGGAGGGTAGAGGAGGGTTATAGTCCACTGGACAGGAGGGTTATAGTCCACTGGACAGGAGGTTAGAGGAGGATTATAGTCCACTGGACAGGAGTGTAGAGGAGGGTTATAGTCCACTGGACAGGAGGGTTATAGTCCACTGGACAGGAGGGTTATAGTCCACTGGACAGGAGTGTAGAGGAGGGTTATAGTCCACTGGACAGGAGGGTTATAGTCCACTGGACAGGAGGGTTATAGTCCACTGGACAGGAGGATTATAGTCCACTGGACAGGAGTGTAGAGGAGGGTTATAGTCCACTGGACAGGAGGGTTATAGTCCACTGGACAGGAGGGTTATAGTCCACTGGACAGGAGGTTAGAGGAGGGTTATAGTCCACTGGACAGGAGGGTTATAGTCCACTGGACAGGAGGGTTATAGTCCAATGGACAGGAGGTTAGAGGAGGGTTATAGTCCACTGGACAGGAGGGTAGAGGGTTATAGTCCACTGGACAGGAGGTTAGAGGAGGGTTATAGTCCACTGGACAGGAGGGTTATAGTCCAATGGACAGGAGGGTAGAGGGTTATAGTCCACTGGACAGGAGGGTTATAGTACACTGGACAGGAGGGTAGAGGAGGGTTATAGTCCACTGGACAGGAGGTTAGAGGAGGGTTATAGTCCACTGGACAGGAGGTTAGAGGAGGGTTATAGTCCACTGGACAGGAGGGTTATAGTCCACTGGACAGGAGGGTAGAGGAGGGTTATAGTCCACTGGACAGGAGGGTAGAGGAGGGTTATAGTCCACTGGACAGGAGGGTTATAGTCCACTGGACAGGAGGTTAGAGGAGGGTTATAGTCCACTGGACAGGAGGGTTATAGTCCACTGGACAGGAGGTTAGAGGAGGGTTATAGTCCACTGGACAGGAGGTTAGAGGAGGGTTATAGTCCACTGGACAGGAGGGTTATAGTCCACTGGACAGGAGGGTTATAGTCCACTGGACAGGAGGTTAGAGGAGGGTTATAGTCCACTGGACAGGAGGTTAGAGGAGGGTTATAGTCCACTGGACAGGAGGTTAGAGGAGGGTTATAGTCCACTGGACAGGAGGGTTATAATCCACTGGACAGGAGGGTTAGAGGAGGGTTATAGTCAACTAGACAGGAGGTTAGAGGAGGGTTATAGTCCACTGGACAGGAGGGTAGAGGAGGGTTATAGTCCACTGGACAGGAGGTTAGAGGAGGGTTATAGTCCACTGGACAGGAGGTTAGAGGAGGGTTATAGTCCACTGGACAGGAGGGTAGAGGAGGGTTATAGTCCACTGGACAGGAGGTTAGAGGAGGGTTATAGTCCACTGGACAGGAGGGTTATAGTCCACTGGACAGGAGGGTTATAGTCCACTGGACAGGAGGGTTATAGTCCACTGGACAGGAGGGTTATAGTCCACTGGACAGGAGGGTTATAGTCCACTGGACAGGAGGGTTATAGTCCACTGGACAGGAGGGTAGAGGAGGGTTATAGTCCACTGGACAGGAGGTTAGAGGAGGGTTATAGTCCACTGGACAGGAGGTTAGAGGAGGGTTATAGTCCACTGGACAGGAGGGTTATAGTCCACTGGACAGGAGGGTAGAGGAGGGTTATAGTCCACTGGACAGGAGGTTAGAGGAGGGTTATAGTCCACTGGACAGGAGGTTAGAGGAGGGTTATAGTCCACTGGACAGGAGGGTTATAGTCCACTGGACAGGAGGTTAGAGGAGGGTTATAGTCCACTGGACAGGAGGGTTATAGTCCACTGGACAGGAGGGTTATAGTCCACTGGACAGGAGGTTAGAGGAGGATTATAGTCCACTGGACAGGAGGTTAGAGGAGGGTTATAGTCCACTGGACAGGAGGGTTATAGTCCACTGGACAGGAGGGTAGAGGAGGGTTATAGTCCACTGGACAGGAGGGTTATAGTCCACTGGACAGGAGGTTAGAGGAGGATTATAGTCCACTGGACAGGAGTGTAGAGGAGGGTTATAGTCCACTGGACAGGAGGGTTATAGTCCACTGGACAGGAGGGTTATAGACCACTGGACAGGAGTGTAGAGGAGGGTTATAGTCCACTGGACAGGAGGGTTATAGTCCACTGGACAGGAGGGTTATAGTCCACTGGACAGGAGGTTAGAGGAGTGTTATAGTCCACTGGACAGGAGGGTTATAGTCCACTGGACAGGAGGGTTATAGTCCAATGGACAGGAGGTTAGAGGAGGGTTATAGTCCACTGGACAGGAGGGTAGAGGGTTATAGTCCACTGGACAGGAGGTTAGAGGAGGGTTATAGTCCACTGGACAGGAGGTTAGAGAAGGGTTATAGTCCACTGGACAGGAGGTTAGAGGAGGGTTATAGTCCACTGGACAGGAGGGTTATAGTCCACTGGACAGGAGGTTAGAGGAGGGTTATAGTCCACTGGACAGGAGGGTTATAGTCCACTGGACAGGAGGTTAGAGGAGGGTTATAGTCCACTGGACAGGAGGTTAGAGGAGGGTTATAGTCCACTGGACAGGAGGGTTATAGTCCACTGGACAGGAGGGTTATAGTCCACTGGACAGGAGGTTAGAGGAGGGTTATAGTCCACTGGACAGGAGGGTTATAATCCACTGGACAGGAGGGTTAGAGGAGGGTTATAGTCAACTAGACAGGAGGTTAGAGGAGGGTTATAGTCCACTGGACAGGAGGTTAGAGGAGGGTTATAGTCCACTGGACAGGAGGTTAGAGGAGGGTTATAGTCCACTGGACAGGAGGTTAGAGGAGGGTTATAGTCCACTGGACAGGAGGTTAGAGGAGGGTTATAGTCCACTGGACAGGAGGTTAGAGGAGGGTTATAGTCCACTGGACAGGAGGGTTATAGTCCACTGGACAGGAGGGTAGAGGAGGGTTATAGTCCACTGGACAGGAGGTTAGAGGAGGGTTATAGTCCACTGGACAGGAGGGTAGAGGAGGGTTATAGTCCACTGGACAGGAGGTTAGAGGAGGGTTATAGTCCACTGGACAGGAGGGTTATAGTCCACTGGACAGGAGGTTAGAGGAGGATTATAGTCCACTGGACAGGAGGTTAGAGGAGGGTTATAGTCCACTGGACAGGAGGTTAGAGGAGGGTTATAGTCCACTGGACAGGAGGTTAGAGGAGGGTTATAGTCCACTGGACAGGAGGTTAGAGGAGGGTTATAGTCCACTGGACAGGAGGTTAGAGGAGGGTTATAGTCCACTGGACAGGAGGTTAGAGGAGGGTTATAGTCCACTGGACAGCAGGTTAGAGGAGGGTTATAGTCCACTGGACAGGAGGTTAGAGGAGGGTTATAGTCCACTGGACAGGAGGTTAGAGGAGGGTTATAGTCCACTGGACAGGAGGGTTATAGTCCACTGGACAGGAGGGTTATAGTCCACTGGACAGGAGGGTAGAGGAGGGTTATAGTCCACTGGACAGGAGGGGTATAGTCCACTGGACAGGAGGGTTATAGTCCACTGGACAGGAGGTTAGAGGAGGGTTATAGTCCACTGGACAGGAGGTTAGAGGAGGGTTATAGTCCACTGGACAGGAGGTTAGAGGAGGGTTATAGTCCACTGGACAGGAGGGTTATAGTCCACTGGACAGGAGGTTAGAGAAGGGTTATAGTCCACTGGACAGGAGGTTATAGGAGGGTTATAGTCCACTGGACAGGAGGTTAGAGGAGGGTTATAGTCCACTGGACAGGAGGGTTATAGTCCACTGCAGGAGGGTTATAGTCCACTGGACAGGAGGGTAGAGGAGGGTTATAGTCCACTGGACAGGAGGTTAGAGGAGGGTTATAGTCCACTGGACAGGAGGTTAGAGGAGGGTTATAGTCCACTGGACAGGAGGGTTATAGTCCACTGGACAGGAGGTTAGAGGAGGGTTATAGTCCACTGGACAGGAGGGTTATAGTCCACTGGACAGGAGGGTTATAGTCCACTGGACAGGAGGGTTATAGTCCACTGGACAGGAGGTTAGAGGAGGGTTATAGTCCACTGGACAGGAGGTTAGAGGAGGGTTATAGTCCACTGGACAGGAGGGTTATAGTCCACTGGACAGGAGGGTTAGAGGAGGGTTATAGTCCACTGGACAGGAGGTTAGAGGAGGGTTATAGTCCACTGGACAGGAGGTTAGAGGAGGGTTATAGTCCACTGGACAGGAGGTTAGAGGAGGGTTATAGTCCACTGGACAGGAGGTTAGAGGAGGGTTATAGTCCACTGGACAGGAGGTTAGAGGAGGGTTATAGTCCACTGGACAGGAGGTTAGAGGAGGGTTATAGTCCACTGGACAGGAGGGTTATAGTCCACTGGACAGGAGGGTAGAGGAGGGTTATAGTCCACTGGACAGGAGGTTAGAGGAGGGTTATAGTCCACTGGACAGGAGGTTAGAGGAGGGTTATAGTCCACTGGACAGGAGGTTAGAGGAGGGTTATAGTCCACTGGACAGGAGGGTTATAGTCCACTGGACAGGAGGTTAGAGGAGGGTTATAGTCCACTGGACAGGAGGTTAGAGGAGGGTTATAGTCCACTGGACAGGAGGTTAGAGGAGGGTTATAGTCCACTGGACAGGAGGTTAGAGGAGGGTTATAGTCCACTGGACAGGAGGTTAGAGGAGGGTTATAGTCCACTGGACAGGAGGTTAGAGGAGGGTTATAGTCCACTGGACAGGAGGTTAGAGGAGGGTTATAGTCCACTGGACAGGAGGTTAGAGGAGGGTTATAGTCCACTGGACAGGAGGTTAGAGGAGGGTTATAGTCCACTGGACAGGAGGGTTATAGTCCACTGGACAGGAGGGTTATAGTCCACTGGACAGGAGGTTAGAGGAGGGTTATAGTCCACTGGACAGGAGGGTTATAGTCCACTGGACAGGAGGGTTATAGTCCACTGGACAGGAGGTTAGAGGAGGGTTATAGTCCACTGGACAGGAGGTTAGAGGAGGGTTATAGTCCACTGGACAGGAGGTTAGAGGAGGGTTATAGTCCACTGGACAGGAGGGTTATAGTCCACTGGACAGGAGGTTAGAGGAGGGTTATAGTCCACTGGACAGGAGGTTAGAGGAGGGTTATAGTCCACTGGACAGGAGGTTAGAGGAGGGTTATAGTCCACTGGACAGGAGGGTTATAGTCCACTGGACAGGAGGGTTATAGTCCACTGGACAGGAGGTTAGAGGAGGGTTATAGTCCACTGGACAGGAGGTTAGAGGAGGGTTATAGTCCACTGGACAGGAGGTTAGAGGAGGGTTATAGTCCACTGGACAGGAGGGTTATAGTCCACTGGACAGGAGGTTAGAGGAGGGTTATAGTCCACTGGACAGGAGGGTTATAGTCCACTGGACAGGAGGGTTATAGTCCACTGGACAGGAGGTTAGAGGAGGGTTATAGTCCACTGGACAGGAGGTTAGAGGAGGGTTATAGTCCACTGGACAGGAGGTTAGAGGAGGGTTATAGTCCACTGGACAGGAGGGTTATAGTCCACTGGACAGGAGGGTTATAGTCCACTGGACAGGAGGGTTATAGTCCACTGGACAGGAGGGTTATAGTCCACTGGACAGGAGGTTAGAGGAGGGTTATAGTCCACTGGACAGGAGGGTAGAGGAGGGTTATAGTCCACTGGACAGGAGGTTAGAGGAGGGTTATAGTCCACTGGACAGGAGGGTAGAGGAGGGTTATAGTCCACTGGACAGGAGGGTTATAGTCCACTGGACAGGAGGGTTATAGTCCACTGGACAGGAGGGTTATAGTCCACTGGACAGGAGGTTAGAGGAGGGTTATAGTCCACTGGACAGGAGGGTTAGAGGAGGGTTATAGTCCACTGGACAGGAGGGTAGAGGAGGGTTATAGTCCACTGGACAGGAGGGTTATAGTCCACTGGACAGGAGGTTAGAGGAGGGTTATAGTCCACTGGACAGGAGGTAGAGGAGGGTTATAGTCCACTGGACAGGAGGTTAGAGGAGGGTTATAGTCCACTGGACAGGAGGTTAGAGGAGGGTTATAGTCCACTGGACAGGAGGTTAGAGGAGGGTTATAGTCCACTGGACAGGAGGGTTATAGTCCACTGGACAGGAGGGTTATAGTCCACTGGACAGGAGGTTAGAGGAGGGTTATAGTCCACTGGACAGGAGGGTTATAGTCCACTGGACAGGAGGGTTATAGTCCACTGGACAGGAGGGTTATAGTCCACTGGACAGGAGGTAGAGGAGGGTTATAGTCCACTGGACAGGAGGGTTATAGTCCACTGGACAGGAGGTTAGAGGAGGGTTATAGTCCACTGGACAGGAGGTTAGAGGAGGGTTATAGTCCACTGGACAGGAGGGTTATAGTCCACTGGACAGGAGGGTTATAGTCCACTGGACAGGAGGGTTATAGTCCACTGGACAGGAGGTTAGAGGAGGGTTATAGTCCACTGGACAGGAGGTTAGAGGAGGGTTATAGTCCACTGGACAGGAGGTTAGAGGAGGGTTATAGTCCACTGGACAGGAGGTTAGAGGAGGGTTATAGTCCACTGGACAGGAGGGTTATAGTCCACTGGACAGGAGGGTTATAGTCCACTGGACAGGAGGGTTATAGTCCACTGGACAGGAGGGTTATAGTCCACTGGACAGGAGGGTTATAGTCCACTGGACAGGAGGTTAGAGGAGGGTTATAGTCCACTGGACAGGAGGTTAGAGGAGGGTTATAGTCCACTGGACAGGAGGGTTATAGTCCACTGGACAGGAGGGTTATAGTCCACTGGACAGGAGGGTTATAGTCCACTGGACAGGAGGTTAGAGGAGGGTTATAGTCCACTGGACAGGAGGGTTATAGTCCACTGGACAGGAGGGTTATAGTCCACTGGACAGGAGGTTAGAGGAGGGTTATAGTCCACTGGACAGGAGGGTTATAGTCCACTGGACAGGAGGTTAGAGGAGGGTTATAGTCCACTGGACAGGAGGGTTATAGTCCACTGGACAGGAGGGTTATAGTCCACTGGACAGGAGGGTTATAGTCCACTGGACAGGAGGGTTATAGTCCACTGGACAGGAGGTTAGAGGAGGGTTATAGTCCACTGGACAGGAGGTTAGAGGAGGGTTATAGTCCACTGGACAGGAGGTTAGAGGAGGGTTATAGTCCACTGGACAGGAGGGTTATAGTCCACTGGACAGGAGGGTTATAGTCCACTGGACAGGAGGTTAGAGGAGGGTTATAGTCCACTGGACAGGAGGGTAGAGGAGGGTTATAGTCCACTGGACAGGAGGGTTATAGTCCACTGGACAGGAGGTTAGAGGAGGGTTATAGTCCACTGGACAGGAGGGTTAGAGGAGGGTTATAGTCCACTGGACAGGAGTGTTATAGTCCACTGGACAGGAGGTTAGAGGAGGGTTATAGTCCACTGGACAGGAGGTTAGAGGAGGGTTATAGTCCACTGGACAGGAGGTTAGAGGAGGGTTATAGTCCACTGGACAGGAGGGTTATAGTCCACTGGACAGGAGGGTTATAGTCCACTGGACAGGAGGGTAGAGGAGGGTTATAGTCCACTGGACAGGAGGGTTATAGTCCACTGGACAGGAGGTTAGAGGAGGGTTATAGTCCACTGGACAGGAGGGTTATAGTCCACTGGACAGGAGGGTTATAGTCCACTGGACAGGAGGGTTATAGTCCACTGGACAGGAGGTTAGAGGAGGGTTATAGTCCACTGGACAGGAGGGTTATAGTCCACTGGACAGGAGGGTTATAGTCCACTGGACAGGAGGGTTATAGTCCACTGGACAGGAGGTTAGAGGAGGGTTATAGTCCACTGGACAGGAGGTTAGAGGAGGGTTATAGTCCACTGGACAGGAGGTTAGAGGAGGGTTATAGTCCACTGGACAGGAGGGTTATAGTCCACTGGACAGGAGGTTAGAGGAGGGTTATAGTCCACTGGACAGGAGGGTTATAGTCCACTGGACAGGAGGGTTATAGTCCACTGGACAGGAGGTTAGAGGAGGGTTATAGTCCACTGGACAGGAGGGTTATAGTCCACTGGACAGGAGGGTTATAGTCCACTGGACAGGAGGGTTATAGTCCACTGGACAGGAGGGTTATAGTCCACTGGACAGGAGGTTAGAGGAGGGTTATAGTCCACTGGACAGGAGGGTTATAGTCCACTGGACAGGAGGGTTATAGTCCACTGGACAGGAGGGTTATAGTCCACTGGACAGGAGGGTTATAGTCCACTGGACAGGAGGGTTATAGTCCACTGGACAGGAGGGTTATAGTCCACTGGACAGGAGGGTTATAGTCCACTGGACAGGAGGTTAGAGGAGGGTTATAGTCCACTGGACAGGAGGGTTATAGTCCACTGGACAGGAGGTTAGAGGAGGGTTATAGTCCACTGGACAGGAGGTTAGAGGAGGGTTATAGTCCACTGGACAGGAGGTTAGAGGAGGGTTATAGTCCACTGGACAGGAGGGTTATAGTCCACTGGACAGGAGGGTTATAGTCCACTGGACAGGAGGGTAGAGGAGGGTTATAGTCCACTGGACAGGAGGGTTATAGTCCACTGGACAGGAGGGTTATAGTCCACTGGACAGGAGGGTTATAGTCCACTGGACAGGAGGTTAGAGGAGGGTTATAGTCCACTGGACAGGAGGTTAGAGGAGGGTTATAGTCCACTGGACAGGAGGTTAGAGGAGGGTTATAGTCCACTGGACAGGAGGGTTATAGTCCACTGGACAGGAGGTTAGAGGAGGGTTATAGTCCACTGGACAGGAGGTTAGAGGAGGGTTATAGTCCACTGGACAGGAGGTTAGAGGAGGGTTATAGTCCACTGGACAGGAGGGTTATAGTCCACTGGACAGGAGGGTTATAGTCCACTGGACAGGAGGGTAGAGGAGGGTTATAGTCCACTGGACAGGAGGTTAGAGGAGGGTTATAGTCCACTGGACAGGAGGTTAGAGGAGGGTTATAGTCCACTGGACAGGAGGGTTATAGTCCACTGGACAGGAGGTTAGAGGAGGGTTATAGTCCACTGGACAGGAGGGTTATAGTCCACTGGACAGGAGGGTTATAGTCCACTGGACAGGAGGGTTATAGTCCACTGGACAGGAGGTTAGAGGAGGGTTATAGTCCACTGGACAGGAGGTTAGAGGAGGGTTATAGTCCACTGGACAGGAGGTTAGAGGAGGGTTATAGTCCACTGGACAGGAGGGTTATAGTCCACTGGACAGGAGGGTTATAGTCCACTGGACAGGAGGGTTATAGTCCACTGGACAGGAGGGTTATAGTCCACTGGACAGGAGGTTAGAGGAGGGTTATAGTCCACTGGACAGGAGGTTAGAGGAGGGTTATAGTCCACTGGACAGGAGGTTAGAGGAGGGTTATAGTCCACTGGACAGGAGGGTAGAGGAGGGTTATAGTCCACTGGACAGGAGGTTAGAGGAGGGTTATAGTCCACTGGACAGGAGGTTAGAGGAGGGTTATAGTCCACTGGACAGGAGGGTTATAGTCCACTGGACAGGAGGGTTATAGTCCACTGGACAGGAGGGTTATAGTCCACTGGACAGGAGGTTAGAGGAGGGTTATAGTCCACTGGACAGGAGGTTAGAGGAGGGTTATAGTCCACTGGACAGGAGGTTAGAGGAGGGTTATAGTCCACTGGACAGGAGGGTTATAGTCCACTGGACAGGAGGTTAGAGGAGGGTTATAGTCCACTGGACAGGAGGGTTATAGTCCACTGGACAGGAGGTTAGAGGAGGGTTATAGTCCACTGGACAGGAGGGTTATAGTCCACTGGACAGGAGGTTAGAGGAGGGTTATAGTCCACTGGACAGGAGGTTAGAGGAGGGTTATAGTCCACTGGACAGGAGGTTAGAGGAGGGTTATAGTCCACTGGACAGGAGGGTTATAGTCCACTGGACAGGAGGGTTATAGTCCACTGGACAGGAGGTAGAGGAGGGTTATAGTCCACTGGACAGGAGGGTTATAGTCCACTGGACAGGAGGTTAGAGGAGGGTTATAGTCCACTGGACAGGAGGTTAGAGGAGGGTTATAGTCCACTGGACAGGAGGTTAGAGGAGGGTTATAGTCCACTGGACAGGAGGGTTATAGTCCACTGGACAGGAGGTTAGAGGAGGGTTATAGTCCACTGGACAGGAGGTTAGAGGAGGGTTATAGTCCACTGGACAGGAGGTTAGAGGAGGGTTATAGTCCACTGGACAGGAGGGTTATAGTCCACTGGACAGGAGGGTTATAGTCCACTGGACAGGAGGGTAGAGGAGGGTTATAGTCCACTGGACAGGAGGTTAGAGGAGGGTTATAGTCCACTGGACAGGAGGTTAGAGGAGGGTTATAGTCCACTGGACAGGAGGGTTATAGTCCACTGGACAGGAGGTTAGAGGAGGGTTATAGTCCACTGGACAGGAGGGTTATAGTCCACTGGACAGGAGGGTTATAGTCCACTGGACAGGAGGGTTATAGTCCACTGGACAGGAGGTTAGAGGAGGGTTATAGTCCACTGGACAGGAGGTTAGAGGAGGGTTATAGTCCACTGGACAGGAGGTTAGAGGAGGGTTATAGTCCACTGGACAGGAGGGTTATAGTCCACTGGACAGGAGGGTTATAGTCCACTGGACAGGAGGGTTATAGTCCACTGGACAGGAGGGTTATAGTCCACTGGACAGGAGGGTTATAGTCCACTGGACAGGAGGGTTATAGTCCACTGGACAGGAGGGTTATAGTCCACTGGACAGGAGGTTAGAGGAGGGTTATAGTCCACTGGACAGGAGGTTAGAGGAGGGTTATAGTCCACTGGACAGGAGGTTAGAGGAGGGTTATAGTCCACTGGACAGGAGGGTTATAGTCCACTGGACAGGAGGTTAGAGGAGGGTTATAGTCCACTGGACAGGAGGTTAGAGGAGGGTTATAGTCCACTGGACAGGAGGGTTATAGTCCACTGGACAGGAGGTTAGAGGAGGGTTATAGTCCACTGGACAGGAGGTTAGAGGAGGGTTATAGTCCACTGGACAGGAGGGTTATAGTCCACTGGACAGGAGGTTAGAGGAGGGTTATAGTCCACTGGACAGGAGGTTAGAGGAGGGTTATAGTCCACTGGACAGGAGGTTAGAGGAGGGTTATAGTCCACTGGACAGGAGGGTTATAGTCCACTGGACAGGAGGGTTATAGTCCACTGGACAGGAGGGTAGAGGAGGGTTATAGTCCACTGGACAGGAGGGTTATAGTCCACTGGACAGGAGGGTTATAGTCCACTGGACAGGAGGTTAGAGGAGGGTTATAGTCCACTGGACAGGAGGTTAGAGGAGGGTTATAGTCCACTGGACAGGAGGTTAGAGGAGGGTTATAGTCCACTGGACAGGAGGGTTATAGTCCACTGGACAGGAGGTTAGAGAAGGGTTATAGTCCACTGGACAGGAGGTTAGAGGAGGGTTATAGTCCACTGGACAGGAGGTTAGAGGAGGGTTATAGTCCACTGGACAGGAGGGTTATAGTCCACTGGACAGGAGGGTTATAGTCCACTGGACAGGAGGGTAGAGGAGGGTTATAGTCCACTGGACAGGAGGTTAGAGGAGGGTTATAGTCCACTGGACAGGAGGTTAGAGGAGGGTTATAGTCCACTGGACAGGAGGGTTATAGTCCACTGGACAGGAGGTTAGAGGAGGGTTATAGTCCACTGGACAGGAGGGTTATAGTCCACTGGACAGGAGGGTTATAGTCCACTGGACAGGAGGGTTATAGTCCACTGGACAGGAGGTTAGAGGAGGGTTATAGTCCACTGGACAGGAGGTTAGAGGAGGGTTATAGTCCACTGGACAGGAGGTTAGAGGAGGGTTATAGTCCACTGGACAGGAGGGTTATAGTCCACTGGACAGGAGGGTTATAGTCCACTGGACAGGAGGGTTATAGTCCACTGGACAGGAGGTTAGAGGAGGGTTATAGTCCACTGGACAGGAGGTTAGAGGAGGGTTATAGTCCACTGGACAGGAGGTTAGAGGAGGGTTATAGTCCACTGGACAGGAGGTTAGAGGAGGGTTATAGTCCACTGGACAGGAGGGTAGAGGAGGGTTATAGTCCACTGGACAGGAGGTTAGAGGAGGGTTATAGTCCACTGGACAGGAGGGTTATAGTCCACTGGACAGGAGGGTTATAGTCCACTGGACAGGAGGGTTATAGTCCACTGGACAGGAGGTTAGAGGAGGGTTATAGTCCACTGGACAGGAGGGTTATAGTCCACTGGACAGGAGGTTAGAGGAGGGTTATAGTCCACTGGACAGGAGGGTTATAGTCCACTGGACAGGAGGTTAGAGGAGGGTTATAGTCCACTGGACAGGAGGGTTATAGTCCACTGGACAGGAGGTTAGAGGAGGGTTATAGTCCACTGGACAGGAGGTTAGAGGAGGGTTATAGTCCACTGGACAGGAGGTTAGAGGAGGGTTATAGTCCACTGGACAGGAGGGTTATAGTCCACTGGACAGGAGGGTTATAGTCCACTGGACAGGAGGGTAGAGGAGGGTTATAGTCCACTGGACAGGAGGGTTATAGTCCACTGGACAGGAGGGTTATAGTCCACTGGACAGGAGGTTAGAGGAGGGTTATAGTCCACTGGACAGGAGGTTAGAGGAGGGTTATAGTCCACTGGACAGGAGGTTAGAGGAGGGTTATAGTCCACTGGACAGGAGGGTTATAGTCCACTGGACAGGAGGTTAGAGGAGGGTTATAGTCCACTGGACAGGAGGTTAGAGGAGGGTTATAGTCCACTGGACAGGAGGTTAGAGGAGGGTTATAGTCCACTGGACAGGAGGGTTATAGTCCACTGGACAGGAGGGTTATAGTCCACTGGACAGGAGGTTAGAGGAGGGTTATAGTCCACTGGACAGGAGGTTAGAGGAGGGTTATAGTCCACTGGACAGGAGGTTAGAGGAGGGTTATAGTCCACTGGACAGGAGGGTTATAGTCCACTGGACAGGAGGTTAGAGGAGGGTTATAGTCCACTGGACAGGAGGGTTATAGTCCACTGGACAGGAGGGTTATAGTCCACTGGACAGGAGGGTTATAGTCCACTGGACAGGAGGTTAGAGGAGGGTTATAGTCCACTGGACAGGAGGTTAGAGGAGGGTTATAGTCCACTGGACAGGAGGTTAGAGGAGGGTTATAGTCCACTGGACAGGAGGGTTATAGTCCACTGGACAGGAGGGTTATAGTCCACTGGACAGGAGGGTTATAGTCCACTGGACAGGAGGTTAGAGGAGGGTTATAGTCCACTGGACAGGAGGGTAGAGGAGGGTTATAGTCCACTGGACAGGAGGTTAGAGGAGGGTTATAGTCCACTGGACAGGAGGTTAGAGGAGGGTTATAGTCCACTGGACAGGAGGTTAGAGGAGGGTTATAGTCCACTGGACAGGAGGTTAGAGGAGGGTTATAGTCCACTGGACAGGAGGGTTATAGTCCACTGGACAGGAGGGTTATAGTCCACTGGACAGGAGGGTTATAGTCCACTGGACAGGAGGTTAGAGGAGGGTTATAGTCCACTGGACAGGAGGTTAGAGGAGGGTTATAGTCCACTGGACAGGAGGTTAGAGGAGGGTTATAGTCCACTGGACAGGAGGTTAGAGGAGGGTTATAGTCCACTGGACAGGAGGGTTATAGTCCACTGGACAGGAGGTTAGAGGAGGGTTATAGTCCACTGGACAGGAGGTTAGAGGAGGGTTATAGTCCACTGGACAGGAGGTTAGAGGAGGGTTATAGTCCACTGGACAGGAGGTTAGAGGAGGGTTATAGTCCACTGGACAGGAGGTTAGAGGAGGGTTATAGTCCACTGGACAGGAGGTTAGAGGAGGGTTATAGTCCACTGGACAGGAGGGTTATAGTCCACTGGACAGGAGGTTAGAGGAGGGTTATAGTCCACTGGACAGGAGGTTAGAGGAGGGTTATAGTCCACTGGACAGGAGGTTAGAGGAGGGTTATAGTCCACTGGACAGGAGGTTAGAGGAGGGTTATAGTCCACTGGACAGGAGGGTTATAGTCCACTGGACAGGAGGTTAGAGGAGGGTTATAGTCCACTGGACAGGAGGTTAGAGGAGGGTTATAGTCCACTGGACAGGAGGTTAGAGGAGGGTTATAGTCCACTGGACAGGAGGGTTATAGTCCACTGGACAGGAGGGTTATAGTCCACTGGACAGGAGGTTAGAGGAGGGTTATAGTCCACTGGACAGGAGGTTAGAGGAGGGTTATAGTCCACTGGACAGGAGGTTAGAGGAGGGTTATAGTCCACTGGACAGGGAGGGGTTATAGTCCACTGGACAGGAGGTTAGAGGAGGGTTATAGTCCACTGGACAGGAGGGTTATAGTCCACTGGACAGGAGGGTTATAGTCCACTGGACAGGAGGGTTATAGTCCACTGGACAGGAGGTTAGAGGAGGGTTATAGTCCACTGGACAGGAGGTTAGAGGAGGGTTATAGTCCACTGGACAGGAGGTTAGAGGAGGGTTATAGTCCACTGGACAGGAGGGTTATAGTCCACTGGACAGGAGGGTTATAGTCCACTGGACAGGAGGGTTATAGTCCACTGGACAGGAGGGTTATAGTCCACTGGACAGGAGGTTAGAGGAGGGTTATAGTCCACTGGACAGGAGGTTAGAGGAGGGTTATAGTCCACTGGACAGGAGGTTAGAGGAGGGTTATAGTCCACTGGACAGGAGGTTAGAGGAGGGTTATAGTCCACTGGACAGGAGGGTTATAGTCCACTGGACAGGAGGGTTATAGTCCACTGGACAGGAGGGTTATAGTCCACTGGACAGGAGGTTAGAGGAGGGTTATAGTCCACTGGACAGGAGGTTAGAGGAGGGTTATAGTCCACTGGACAGGAGGTTAGAGGAGGGTTATAGTCCACTGGACAGGAGGGTTATAGTCCACTGGACAGGAGGGTTATAGTCCACTGGACAGGAGGGTTATAGTCCACTGGACAGGAGGTTAGAGGAGGGTTATAGTCCACTGGACAGGAGGGTTATAGTCCACTGGACAGGAGGTTAGAGGAGGGTTATAGTCCACTGGACAGGAGGTTAGAGGAGGGTTATAGTCCACTGGACAGGAGGTTAGAGGAGGGTTATAGTCCACTGGACAGGAGGTTAGAGGAGGGTTATAGTCCACTGGACAGGAGGTTAGAGGAGGGTTATAGTCCACTGGACAGGAGGTTAGAGGAGGGTTATAGTCCACTGGACAGGAGGTTAGAGGAGGGTTATAGTCCACTGGACAGGAGGGTTATAGTCCACTGGACAGGAGGTTAGAGGAGGGTTATAGTCCACTGGACAGGAGGTTAGAGGAGGGTTATAGTCCACTGGACAGGAGGTTAGAGGAGGGTTATAGTCCACTGGACAGGAGGGTTATAGTCCACTGGACAGGAGGTTAGAGGAGGGTTATAGTCCACTGGACAGGAGGTTAGAGGAGGGTTATAGTCCACTGGACAGGAGGTTAGAGGAGGGTTATAGTCCACTGGACAGGAGGGTTATAGTCCACTGGACAGGAGGGTTATAGTCCACTGGACAGGAGGTTAGAGGAGGGTTATAGTCCACTGGACAGGAGGTTAGAGGAGGGTTATAGTCCACTGGACAGGAGGTTAGAGGAGGGTTATAGTCCACTGGACAGGGTAGGGGTTATAGTCCACTGGACAGGAGGTTAGAGGAGGGTTATAGTCCACTGGACAGGAGGGTTATAGTCCACTGGACAGGAGGGTTATAGTCCACTGGACAGGAGGGTTATAGTCCACTGGACAGGAGGTTAGAGGAGGGTTATAGTCCACTGGACAGGAGGTTAGAGGAGGGTTATAGTCCACTGGACAGGAGGTTAGAGGAGGGTTATAGTCCACTGGACAGGAGGGTTATAGTCCACTGGACAGGAGGGTTATAGTCCACTGGACAGGAGGGTTATAGTCCACTGGACAGGAGGGTTATAGTCCACTGGACAGGAGGTTAGAGGAGGGTTATAGTCCACTGGACAGGAGGTTAGTGGAGGGTTATAGTCCACTCGACAGGAGGTTAGAGGAGGGTTATAGTCCACTGGACAGGAGGTTAGAGGAGGGTTATAGTCCACTGGACAGGAGGGTTATAGTCCACTGGACAGGAGGGTTATAGTCCACTGGACAGGAGGGTTATAGTCCACTGGACAGGAGGTTAGAGGAGGGTTATAGTCCACTGGACAGGAGGTTAGAGGAGGGTTATAGTCCACTGGACAGGAGGTTAGAGGAGGGTTATAGTCCACTGGACAGGAGGGTTATAGTCCACTGGACAGGAGGGTTATAGTCCACTGGACAGGAGGGTTATAGTCCACTGGACAGGAGGTTAGAGGAGGGTTATAGTCCACTGGACAGGAGGGTTATAGTCCACTGGACAGGAGGTTAGAGGAGGGTTATAGTCCACTGGACAGGAGGTTAGAGGAGGGTTATAGTCCACTGGACAGGAGGTTAGAGGAGGGTTATAGTCCACTGGACAGGAGGTTAGAGGAGGGTTATAGTCCACTGGACAGGAGGTTAGAGGAGGGTTATAGTCCACTGGACAGGAGGTTAGAGGAGGGTTATAGTCCACTGGACAGGAGGTTAGAGGAGGGTTATAGTCCACTGGACAGGAGGGTTATAGTCCACTGGACAGGAGGTTAGAGGAGGGTTATAGTCCACTGGACAGGAGGTTAGAGGAGGGTTATAGTCCACTGGACAGGAGGGTTATAGTCCACTGGACAGGAGGGTTATAGTCCACTGGACAGGAGGTTAGAGGAGGGTTATAGTCCACTGGACAGGAGGGTTATAGTCCACTGGACAGGAGGGTTATAGTCCACTGGACAGGAGGGTTATAGTCCACTGGACAGGAGGTTAGAGGAGGGTTATAGTCCACTGGACAGGAGGGTTATAGTCCACTGGACAGGAGGGTTATAGTCCACTGGACAGGAGGTTAGAGGAGGGTTATAGTCCACTGGACAGGAGGTTAGAGGAGGGTTATAGTCCACTGGACAGGAGGGTTATAGTCCACTGGACAGGAGGGTTATAGTCCACTGGACAGGAGGGTTATAGTCCACTGGACAGGAGGTTAGAGGAGGGTTATAGTCCACTGGACAGGAGGTTAGAGGAGGGTTATAGTCCACTGGACAGGAGGTTAGAGGAGGGTTATAGTCCACTGGACAGGAGGTTAGAGGAGGGTTATAGTCCACTGGACAGGAGGTTAGAGGAGGGTTATAGTCCACTGGACAGGAGGGTTATAGTCCACTGGACAGGAGGGTTATAGTCCACTGGACAGGAGGGTTATAGTCCACTGGACAGGAGGGTTATAGTCCACTGGACAGGAGGTTAGAGGAGGGTTATAGTCCACTGGACAGGAGGTTAGAGGAGGGTTATAGTCCACTGGACAGGAGGGTTATAGTCCACTGGACAGGAGGGTTATAGTCCACTGGACAGGAGGGTTATAGTCCACTGGACAGGAGGTTAGAGGAGGGTTATAGTCCACTGGACAGGAGGGTTATAGTCCACTGGACAGGAGGGTTATAGTCCACTGGACAGGAGGTTAGAGGAGGGTTATAGTCCACTGGACAGGAGGGTTATAGTCCACTGGACAGGAGGTTAGAGGAGGGTTATAGTCCACTGGACAGGAGGGTTATAGTCCACTGGACAGGAGGGTTATAGTCCACTGGACAGGAGGGTTATAGTCCACTGGACAGGAGGGTTATAGTCCACTGGACAGGAGGTTAGAGGAGGGTTATAGTCCACTGGACAGGAGGTTAGAGGAGGGTTATAGTCCACTGGACAGGAGGTTAGAGGAGGGTTATAGTCCACTGGACAGGAGGGTTATAGTCCACTGGACAGGAGGGTTATAGTCCACTGGACAGGAGGGTTATAGTCCACTGGACAGGAGGTTAGAGGAGGGTTATAGTCCACTGGACAGGAGGTTAGAGGAGGGTTATAGTCCACTGGACAGGAGGGTTATAGTCCACTGGACAGGAGGTTAGAGGAGGGTTATAGTCCACTGGACAGGAGGTTAGAGGAGGGTTATAGTCCACTGGACAGGAGGGTTATAGTCCACTGGACAGGAGGTTAGAGGAGGGTTATAGTCCACTGGACAGGAGGTTAGAGGAGGGTTATAGTCCACTGGACAGGAGGTTAGAGGAGGGTTATAGTCCACTGGACAGGAGGGTTATAGTCCACTGGACAGGAGGGTTATAGTCCACTGGACAGGAGGTTAGAGGAGGGTTATAGTCCACTGGACAGGAGGTTAGAGGAGGGTTATAGTCCACTGGACAGGAGGTTAGAGGAGGGTTATAGTCCACTGGACAGGAGGGTTATAGTCCACTGGACAGGAGGGTTATAGTCCACTGGACAGGAGGTTAGAGGAGGGTTATAGTCCACTGGACAGGAGGGTTATAGTCCACTGGACAGGAGGTTAGAGGAGGGTTATAGTCCACTGGACAGGAGGTTAGAGGAGGGTTATAGTCCACTGGACAGGAGGTTAGAGGAGGGTTATAGTCCACTGGACAGGAGGGTTATAGTCCACTGGACAGGAGGTTAGAGGAGGGTTATAGTCCACTGGACAGGAGGTTAGAGGAGGGTTATAGTCCACTGGACAGGAGGTTAGAGGAGGGTTATAGTCCACTGGACAGGAGGGTTATAGTCCACTGGACAGGAGGGTTATAGTCCACTGGACAGGAGGTTAGAGGAGGGTTATAGTCCACTGGACAGGAGGTTAGAGGAGGGTTATAGTCCACTGGACAGGAGGTTAGAGGAGGGTTATAGTCCACTGGACAGGAGGGTTATAGTCCACTGGACAGGAGGTTAGAGGAGGGTTATAGTCCACTGGACAGGAGGGTTATAGTCCACTGGACAGGAGGGTTATAGTCCACTGGACAGGAGGTTAGAGGAGGGTTATAGTCCACTGGACAGGAGGTTAGAGGAGGGTTATAGTCCACTGGACAGGAGGTTAGAGGAGGGTTATAGTCCACTGGACAGGAGGTTAGAGGAGGGTTATAGTCCACTGGACAGGAGGGTTATAGTCCACTGGACAGGAGGTTAGAGGAGGGTTATAGTCCACTGGACAGGAGGTTAGAGGAGGGTTATAGTCCACTGGACAGGAGGTTAGAGGAGGGTTATAGTCCACTGGACAGGAGGTTAGAGGAGGGTTATAGTCCACTGGACAGGAGGGTTATAGTCCACTGGACAGGAGGTTAGAGAAGGGTTATAGTCCACTGGACAGGAGGTTAGAGGAGGGTTATAGTCCACTGGACAGGAGGTTAGAGGAGGGTTATAGTCCACTGGACAGGAGGGTTATAGTCCACTGGACAGGAGGGTTATAGTCCACTGGACAGGAGGGTAGAGGAGGGTTATAGTCCACTGGACAGGAGGTTAGAGGAGGGTTATAGTCCACTGGACAGGAGGTTAGAGGAGGGTTATAGTCCACTGGACAGGAGGGTTATAGTCCACTGGACAGGAGGTTAGAGGAGGGTTATAGTCCACTGGACAGGAGGGTTATAGTCCACTGGACAGGAGGGTTATAGTCCACTGGACAGGAGGGTTATAGTCCACTGGACAGGAGGTTAGAGGAGGGTTATAGTCCACTGGACAGGAGGTTAGAGGAGGGTTATAGTCCACTGGACAGGAGGTTAGAGGAGGGTTATAGTCCACTGGACAGGAGGGTTATAGTCCACTGGACAGGAGGGTTATAGTCCACTGGACAGGAGGTTAGAGGAGGGTTATAGTCCACTGGACAGGGGTTGAGGGGTTATAGTCCACTGGACAGGAGGTTAGAGGAGGGTTATAGTCCACTGGACAGGAGGGTTATAGTCCACTGGACAGGAGGGTTATAGTCCACTGGACAGGAGGTTAGAGGAGGGTTATAGTCCACTGGACAGGAGGTTAGAGGAGGGTTATAGTCCACTGGACAGGAGGGTTATAGTCCACTGGACAGGAGGGTTATAGTCCACTGGACAGGAGGGTTATAGTCCACTGGACAGGAGGTTAGAGGAGGGTTATAGTCCACTGGACAGGAGGGTTATAGTCCACTGGACAGGAGGTTAGAGGAGGGTTATAGTCCACTGGACAGGAGGTTAGAGGAGGGTTATAGTCCACTGGACAGGAGGTTAGAGGAGGGTTATAGTCCACTGGACAGGAGGGTTATAGTCCACTGGACAGGAGGTTAGAGGAGGGTTATAGTCCACTGGACAGGAGGTTAGAGGAGGGTTATAGTCCACTGGACAGGAGGTTAGAGGAGGGTTATAGTCCACTGGACAGGAGGGTTATAGTCCACTGGACAGGAGGGTTATAGTCCACTGGACAGGAGGTTAGAGGAGGGTTATAGTCCACTGGACAGGAGGGTTATAGTCCACTGGACAGGAGGGTTATAGTCCACTGGACAGGAGGTTAGAGGAGGGTTATAGTCCACTGGACAGGAGGTTAGAGGAGGGTTATAGTCCACTGGACAGGAGGTTAGAGGAGGGTTATAGTCCACTGGACAGGAGGTTAGAGGAGGGTTATAGTCCACTGGACAGGAGGGTTATAGTCCACTGGACAGGAGGGTTATAGTCCACTGGACAGGAGGTTAGAGGAGGGTTATAGTCCACTGGACAGGAGGTTAGAGGAGGGTTATAGTCCACTGGACAGGAGGGTTATAGTCCACTGGACAGGAGGGTTATAGTCCACTGGACAGGAGGGTTATAGTCCACTGGACAGGAGGGTTATAGTCCACTGGACAGGAGGTTAGAGGAGGGTTATAGTCCACTGGACAGGAGGTTAGAGGAGGGTTATAGTCCACTGGACAGGAGGTTAGAGGAGGGTTATAGTCCACTGGACAGGAGGGTTATAGTCCACTGGACAGGAGGGTTATAGTCCACTGGACAGGAGGGTTATAGTCCACTGGACAGGAGGGTTATAGTCCACTGGACAGGAGGGTTATAGTCCACTGGACAGGAGGGTTATAGTCCACTGGACAGGAGGGTTATAGTCCACTGGACAGGAGGGTTATAGTCCACTGGACAGGAGGGTTATAGTCCACTGGACAGGAGGGTTATAGTCCACTGGACAGGAGGGTTATAGTCCACTGGACAGGAGGGTTATAGTCCACTGGACAGGAGGGTTATAGTCCACTGGACAGGAGGGTTATAGTCCACTGGACAGGAGGGTTATAGTCCACTGGACAGGAGGGTAGAGGAGGGTTATAGTCCACTGGACAGGAGGGTTATAGTCCACTGGACAGGAGGGTTATAGTCCACTGGACAGGAGGTTAGAGGAGGGTTATAGTCCACTGGACAGGAGGTTAGAGGAGGGTTATAGTCCACTGGACAGGAGGTTAGAGGAGGGTTATAGTCCACTGGACAGGAGGGTTATAGTCCACTGGACAGGAGGTTAGAGGAGGGTTATAGTCCACTGGACAGGAGGGTTATAGTCCACTGGACAGGAGGTTAGAGGAGGGTTATAGTCCACTGGACAGGAGGGTAGAGGAGGGTTATAGTCCACTGGACAGGAGGGTTATAGTCCACTGGACAGGAGGTTAGAGGAGGGTTATAGTCCACTGGACAGGAGGTTAGAGGAGGGTTATAGTCCACTGGACAGGAGGGTTATAGTCCACTGGACAGGAGGGTTATAGTCCACTGGACAGGAGGGTTATAGTCCACTGGACAGGAGGTTAGAGGAGGGTTATAGTCCACTGGACAGGAGGTTAGAGGAGGGTTATAGTCCACTGGACAGGAGGGTTATAGTCCACTGGACAGGAGGTTAGAGGAGGGTTATAGTCCACTGGACAGGAGGGTTATAGTCCACTGGACAGGAGGTTAGAGGAGGGTTATAGTCCACTGGACAGGAGGTTAGAGGAGGGTTATAGTCCACTGGACAGGAGGTTAGAGGAGGGTTATAGTCCACTGGACAGGAGGGTTATAGTCCACTGGACAGGAGGTTAGAGGAGGGTTATAGTCCACTGGACAGGAGGGTTATAGTCCACTGGACAGGAGGTTAGAGGAGGGTTATAGTCCACTGGACAGGAGGTTAGAGGAGGGTTATAGTCCACTGGACAGGAGGGTTATAGTCCACTGGACAGGAGGGTTATAGTCCACTGGACAGGAGGGTTATAGTCCACTGGACAGGAGGGTTATAGTCCACTGGACAGGAGGTTAGAGGAGGGTTATAGTCCACTGGACAGGAGGTTAGAGGAGGGTTATAGTCCACTGGACAGGAGGGTTATAGTCCACTGGACAGGAGGGTTATAGTCCACTGGACAGGAGGGTTATAGTCCACTGGACAGGAGGTTAGAGGAGGGTTATAGTCCACTGGACAGGAGGGTTATAGTCCACTGGACAGGAGGTTAGAGGAGGGTTATAGTCCACTGGACAGGAGGTTAGAGGAGGGTTATAGTCCACTGGACAGGAGGTTAGAGGAGGGTTATAGTCCACTGGACAGGAGGGTTATAGTCCACTGGACAGGAGGTTAGAGGAGGGTTATAGTCCACTGGACAGGAGGTTAGAGGAGGGTTATAGTCCACTGGACAGGAGGTTAGAGGAGGGTTATAGTCCACTGGACAGGAGGGTTATAGTCCACTGGACAGGAGGGTTATAGTCCACTGGACAGGAGGTTAGAGGAGGGTTATAGTCCACTGGACAGGAGGGTTATAGTCCACTGGACAGGAGGGTTATAGTCCACTGGACAGGAGGTTAGAGGAGGGTTATAGTCCACTGGACAGGAGGTTAGAGGAGGGTTATAGTCCACTGGACAGGAGGTTAGAGGAGGGTTATAGTCCACTGGACAGGAGGTTAGAGGAGGGTTATAGTCCACTGGACAGGAGGGTTATAGTCCACTGGACAGGAGGGTTATAGTCCACTGGACAGGAGGTTAGAGGAGGGTTATAGTCCACTGGACAGGAGGTTAGAGGAGGGTTATAGTCCACTGGACAGGAGGGTTATAGTCCACTGGACAGGAGGGTTATAGTCCACTGGACAGGAGGGTTATAGTCCACTGGACAGGAGGGTTATAGTCCACTGGACAGGAGGTTAGAGGAGGGTTATAGTCCACTGGACAGGAGGTTAGAGGAGGGTTATAGTCCACTGGACAGGAGGTTAGAGGAGGGTTATAGTCCACTGGACAGGAGGGTTATAGTCCACTGGACAGGAGGGTTATAGTCCACTGGACAGGAGGGTTATAGTCCACTGGACAGGAGGGTTATAGTCCACTGGACAGGAGGGTTATAGTCCACTGGACAGGAGGGGTTATAGTCCACTGGACAGGAGGAGTTATAGTCCACTGGACAGGAGGGTTATAGTCCACTGGACAGGAGGGTTATAGTCCACTGGACAGGAGGGTTATAGTCCACTGGACAGGAGGGTTATAGTCCACTGGACAGGAGGGTAGAGGAGGGTTATAGTCCACTGGACAGGAGGGTTATAGTCCACTGGACAGGAGGGTTATAGTCCACTGGACAGGAGGTTAGAGGAGGGTTATAGTCCACTGGACAGGAGGTTAGAGGAGGGTTATAGTCCACTGGACAGGAGGTTAGAGGAGGGTTATAGTCCACTGGACAGGAGGGTTATAGTCCACTGGACAGGAGGTAGAGGAGGGTTATAGTCCACTGGACAGGAGGGTTATAGTCCACTGGACAGGAGGTTAGAGGAGGGTTATAGTCCACTGGACAGGAGGTTAGAGGAGGGTTATAGTCCACTGGACAGGAGGGTTATAGTCCACTGGACAGGAGGTTAGAGGAGGGTTATAGTCCACTGGACAGGAGGTTAGAGGAGGGTTATAGTCCACTGGACAGGAGGGTTATAGTCCACTGGACAGGAGGGTTATAGTCCACTGGACAGGAGGGTTATAGTCCACTGGACAGGAGGTTAGAGGAGGGTTATAGTCCACTGGACAGGAGGTTAGAGGAGGGTTATAGTCCACTGGACAGGAGGGTTATAGTCCACTGGACAGGAGGTTAGAGGAGGGTTATAGTCCACTGGACAGGAGGGTTATAGTCCACTGGACAGGAGGTTAGAGGAGGGTTATAGTCCACTGGACAGGAGGTTAGAGGAGGGTTATAGTCCACTGGACAGGAGGTTAGAGGAGGGTTATAGTCCACTGGACAGGAGGGTTATAGTCCACTGGACAGGAGGTTAGAGGAGGGTTATAGTCCACTGGACAGGAGGGTTATAGTCCACTGGACAGGAGGTTAGAGGAGGGTTATAGTCCACTGGACAGGAGGTTAGAGGAGGGTTATAGTCCACTGGACAGGAGGGTTATAGTCCACTGGACAGGAGGGTTATAGTCCACTGGACAGGAGGGTTATAGTCCACTGGACAGGAGGTTAGAGGAGGGTTATAGTCCACTGGACAGGAGGTTAGAGGAGGGTTATAGTCCACTGGACAGGAGGGTTATAGTCCACTGGACAGGAGGGTTATAGTCCACTGGACAGGAGGGTTATAGTCCACTGGACAGGAGGTTAGAGGAGGGTTATAGTCCACTGGACAGGAGGGTTATAGTCCACTGGACAGGAGGGTTATAGTCCACTGGACAGGAGGTTAGAGGAGGGTTATAGTCCACTGGACAGGAGGGTTATAGTCCACTGGACAGGAGGGTTATAGTCCACTGGACAGGAGGTTAGAGGAGGGTTATAGTCCACTGGACAGGAGGTTAGAGGAGGGTTATAGTCCACTGGACAGGAGGTAGAGGAGGGTTATAGTCCACTGGACAGGAGGGTTATAGTCCACTGGACAGGAGGGTTATAGTCCACTGGACAGGAGGTTAGAGGAGGGTTATAGTCCACTGGACAGGAGGTTAGAGGAGGGTTATAGTCCACTGGACAGGAGGGTTATAGTCCACTGGACAGGAGGTTAGAGGAGGGTTATAGTCCACTGGACAGGAGGGTTATAGTCCACTGGACAGGAGGGTTATAGTCCACTGGACAGGAGGTTAGAGGAGGGTTATAGTCCACTGGACAGGAGGTTAGAGGAGAGTTATAGTCCACTGGACAGGAGGTTAGAGGAGGGTTATAGTCCACTGGACAGGAGGGTAGAGGAGGGTTATAGTCCACTGGACAGGAGGGTTATAGTCCACTGGACAGGAGGTTAGAGGAGGGTTATAGTCCACTGGACAGGAGGTTAGAGGAGGGTTATAGTCCACTGGACAGGAGGTTAGAGGAGGGTTATAGTCCACTGGACAGGAGGTTAGAGGAGGGTTATAGTCCACTGGACAGGAGGGTTATAGTCCACTGGACAGGAGGTTAGAGAAGGGTTATAGTCCACTGGACAGGAGGTTAGAGGAGGGTTATAGTCCACTGGACAGGAGGTTAGAGGAGGGTTATAGTCCACTGGACAGGAGGGTTATAGTCCACTGGACAGGAGGGTTATAGTCCACTGGACAGGAGGGTAGAGGAGGGTTATAGTCCACTGGACAGGAGGTTAGAGGAGGGTTATAGTCCACTGGACAGGAGGTTAGAGGAGGGTTATAGTCCACTGGACAGGAGGGTTATAGTCCACTGGACAGGAGGTTAGAGGAGGGTTATAGTCCACTGGACAGGAGGGTTATAGTCCACTGGACAGGAGGGTTATAGTCCACTGGACAGGAGGGTTATAGTCCACTGGACAGGAGGTTAGAGGAGGGTTATAGTCCACTGGACAGGAGGTTAGAGGAGGGTTATAGTCCACTGGACAGGAGGTTAGAGGAGGGTTATAGTCCACTGGACAGGAGGGTTATAGTCCACTGGACAGGAGGGTTATAGTCCACTGGACAGGAGGTAGAGGAGGGTTATAGTCCACTGGACAGGAGGGTTATAGTCCACTGGACAGGAGGGTAGAGGAGGGTTATAGTCCACTGGACAGGAGGGTTATAGTCCACTGGACAGGAGGGTTATAGTCCACTGGACAGGAGGGTTAGAGGAGGGTTATAGTCCACTGGACAGGAGGTTAGAGGAGGGTTATAGTCCACTGGACAGGAGGGTTATAGTCCACTGGACAGGAGGGTTATAGTCCACTGGACAGGAGGGTTATAGTCCACTGGACAGGAGGTTAGAGGAGGGTTATAGTCCACTGGACAGGAGGGTTATAGTCCACTGGACAGGAGGTTAGAGGAGGGTTATAGTCCACTGGACAGGAGGTTAGAGGAGGGTTATAGTCCACTGGACAGGAGGTTAGAGGAGGGTTATAGTTCACTGGACAGGAGGGTTATAGTCCACTGGACAGGAGGTTAGAGGAGGATTATAGTCCACTGGACAGGAGGTTAGAGGAGGATTATAGTCCACTGGACAGGAGGTTAGAGGAGGGTTATAGTCCACTGGACAGGAGGGTTATAGTCCACTGGACAGGAGGGTTATAGTCCACTGGACAGGAGGTTAGAGGAGGGTTATAGTCCACTGGACAGGAGGGTTATAGTCCACTGGACAGGAGGTTATAGTCCACTGGACAGGAGGTTAGAGGAGGGTTATAGTCCACTGGACAGGAGGGTTAGAGGAGGGTTATAGTCCACTGGACAGGAGGTTAGAGGAGGGTTATAGTCCACTGGACAGGAGGTTAGAGGAGGGTTATAGTCCACTGGACAGGAGGGTTATAGTCCACTGGACAGGAGGGTTATAGTCCACTGGACAGGAGGTTAGAGGAGGGTTATAGTCCACTGGACAGGAGGTTAGAGGAGGGTTATAGTCCACTGGACAGGAGGGTTATAGTCCACTGGACAGGAGGGTTATAGTCCACTGGACAGGAGGGTTATAGTCCACTGGACAGGAGGGTTATAGTCCACTGGACAGGAGGTTAGAGGAGGGTTATAGTCCACTGGACAGGAGGTTAGAGGAGGGTTATAGTCCACTGGACAGGAGGGTAGAGGAGGGTTATAGTCCACTGGACAGGAGGGTTATAGTCCACTGGACAGGAGGATTATAGTCCACTGGACAGGAGGGTTATAGTCCACTGGACAGGAGGGTTATAGTCCACTGGACAGGAGGATTATAGTCCACTGGACAGGAGGGTTATAGTCCACTGGACAGGAGGGTTATAGTCCACTGGACAGGAGGGTTATAGTCCACTGGACAGGAGGGTTATAGTCCACTGGACAGGAGGTTATAGTCCACTGGACAGGAGGGTTATAGTCCACTGGACAGGAGGGTTATAGTCCACTGGACAGGAGGGTTATAGTCCACTGGACAGGAGGGTTATAGTCCACTGGACAGGAGGGTTATAGTCCACTGGACAGGAGGGTAGAGGAGGGTTATAGTCCACTGGACAGGAGGGTTATAGTCCACTGGACAGGAGGGTTATAGTCCACTGGACAGGAGGTTAGAGGAGGGTTATAGTCCACTGGACAGGAGGGTAGAGGAGGGTTATAGTCCACTGGACAGGAGGGTAGAGGAGGGTTATAGTCCACTGGACAGGAGGGTTATAGTCCACTGGACAGGAGGGTAGAGGAGGGTTATAGTCCACTGGACAGGAGGGTTATAGTCCACTGGACAGGAGGTTAGAGGAGGGTTATAGTCCACTGGACAGGAGGGTAGAGGAGGGTTATAGTCCACTGGACAGGAGGGTTATAGTCCACTGGACAGGAGGTTAGAGGAGGGTTATAGTCCACTGGACAGGAGGTTAGAGGAGGGTTATAGTCCACTGGACAGGAGGGTTATAGTCCACTGGACAGGAGGGTTATAGTCCACTGGACAGGAGGGTTATAGTCCACTGGACAGGAGGTTAGAGGAGGGTTATAGTCCACTGGACAGGAGGTTAGAGGAGGGTTATAGTCCACTGGACAGGAGGGTTATAGTCCACTGGACAGGAGGGTAGAGGAGGGTTATAGTCCACTGGACAGGAGGGTTATAGTCCACTGGACAGGAGGGTAGAGGAGGATTATAGTCCACTGGACAGGAGGTTAGAGGAGGGTTATAGTCCACTGGACAGGAGGGTAGAGGAGGGTTATAGTCCACTGGACAGGAGGGTTATAGTCCACTGGACAGGAGGTTAGAGGAGGGTTATAGTCCACTGGACAGGAGGGTTATAGTCCACTGGACAGGAGGTTAGAGGAGGGTTATAGTCCACTGGACAGGAGGTTAGAGGAGGGTTATAGTCCACTGGACAGGAGGGTTATAGTCCACTGGACAGGAGGGTTATAGTCCACTGGACAGGAGGGTTATAGTCCACTGGACAGGAGGTTAGAGGAGGGTTATAGTCCACTGGACAGGAGGTTAGAGGAGGGTTATAGTCCACTGGACAGGAGGGTTATAGTCCACTGGACAGGAGGGTTATAGTCCACTGGACAGGAGGGTTATAGTCCACTGGACAGGAGGTTAGAGGAGGGTTATAGTCCACTGGACAGGAGGGTTATAGTCCACTGGACAAGAGGGTTATAGTCCACTGGACAGGAGGGTAGAGGAGGGTTATAGTCCAGTGGACAGGAGGGTTATAGTCCACTGGACAGGAGGGTAGAGGAGGGTTATAGTCCACTGGACAGGAGGGTTATAGTCCACTGGACAGGAGGGTTATAGTCCACTGGACAGGAGGGTTAGAGGAGGGTTATAGTCCACTGGACAGGAGGTTAGAGGAGGGTTATAGTCCACTGGACAGGAGGGTTATAGTCCACTGGACAGGAGGGTTATAGTCCACTGGACAGGAGGGTTATAGTCCACTGGACAGGAGGTTAGAGGAGGGTTATAGTCCACTGGACAGGAGGGTTATAGTCCACTGGACAGGAGGTTAGAGGAGGATTATAGTCCACTGGACAGGAGGTTAGAGGAGGGTTATAGTCCACTGGACAGGAGGTTAGAGGAGGGTTATAGTTCACTGGACAGGAGGGTTATAGTCCACTGGACAGGAGGTTAGAGGAGGTTATAGTCCACTGGACAGGAGGTTAGAGGAGGTTATAGTCCACTGGACAGGAGGTTAGAGGAGGGTTATAGTCCACTGGACAGGAGGGTTATAGTCCACTGGACAGGAGGGTTATAGTCCACTGGACAGGAGGTTAGAGGAGGGTTATAGTCCACTGGACAGGAGGGTTATAGTCCACTGGACAGGAGGTTATAGTCCACTGGACAGGAGGTTAGAGGAGGGTTATAGTCCACTGGACAGGAGGGTTAGAGGAGGGTTATAGTCCACTGGACAGGAGGTTAGAGGAGGATTATAGTCCACTGGACAGGAGGTTAGAGGAGGGTTATAGTCCACTGGACAGGAGGGTTATAGTCCACTGGACAGGAGGGTTATAGTCCACTGGACAGGAGGTTAGAGGAGGGTTATAGTCCACTGGACAGGAGGTTAGAGGAGGGTTATAGTCCACTGGACAGGAGGGTTATAGTCCACTGGACAGGAGGGTTATAGTCCACTGGACAGGAGGGTTATAGTCCACTGGACAGGAGGGTTATAGTCCACTGGACAGGAGGTTAGAGGAGGGTTATAGTCCACTGGACAGGAGGGTAGAGGAGGGTTATAGTCCACTGGACAGGAGGGTAGAGGAGGGTTATAGTCCACTGGACAGGAGGGTTATAGTCCACTGGACAGGAGGGTTATAGTCCACTGGACAGGAGGGTTATAGTCCACTGGACAGGAGGGTTATAGTCCACTGGACAGGAGGGTTATAGTCCACTGGACAGGAGGGTTATAGTCCACTGGACAGGAGGGTTATAGTCCACTGGACAGGAGGGTTATAGTCCACTGGACAGGAGGTTATAGTCCACTGGACAGGAGGGTTATAGTCCACTGGACAGGAGGGTTATAGTCCACTGGACAGGAGGGTTATAGTCCACTGGACAGGAGGGTTATAGTCCACTGGACAGGAGGGTTATAGTCCACTGGACAGGAGGGTTATAGTCCACTGGACAGGAGGGTAGAGGAGGGTTATAGTCCACTGGACAGGAGGGTTATAGTCCACTGGACAGGAGGGTTATAGTCCACTGGACAGGAGGTTAGAGGAGGGTTATAGTCCACTGGACAGGAGGTTAGAGGAGGGTTATAGTCCACTGGACAGGAGGGTAGAGGAGGGTTATAGTCCACTGGACAGGAGGGTTATAGTCCACTGGACAGGAGGGTTATAGTCCACTGGACAGGAGGGTTATAGTCCACTGGACAGGAGGGTTATAGTCCACTGGACAGGAGGTTAGAGGAGGGTTATAGTCCACTGGACAGGAGGGTAGAGGAGGGTTATAGTCCACTGGACAGGAGGGTTATAGTCCACTGGACAGGAGGGTTATAGTCCACTGGACAGGAGGGTAGAGGAGGGTTATAGTCCACTGGACAGGAGGGTTATAGTCCACTGGACAGGAGGTTAGAGGAGGGTTATAGTCCACTGGACAGGAGGGTAGAGGAGGGTTATAGTCCACTGGACAGGAGGGTTATAGTCCACTGGACAGGAGGTTAGAGGAGGGTTATAGTCCACTGGACAGGAGGTTAGAGGAGGGTTATAGTCCACTGGACAGGAGGGTTATAGTCCACTGGACAGGAGGGTTATAGTCCACTGGACAGGAGGGTTATAGTCCACTGGACAGGAGGTTAGAGGAGGGTTATAGTCCACTGGACAGGAGGTTAGAGGAGGGTTATAGTCCACTGGACAGGAGGGTTATAGTCCACTGGACAGGAGGGTTATAGTCCACTGGACAGGAGGGTTATAGTCCACTGGACAGGAGGTTAGAGGAGGGTTATAGTCCACTGGACAGGAGGGTTATAGTCCACTGGACAGGAGGTTAGAGGAGGTTATAGTCCACTGGACAGGAGGTTAGAGGAGGGTTATAGTCCACTGGACAGGAGGTTAGAGGAGGGTTATAGTCCACTGGACAGGAGGGTTATAGTCCACTGGACAGGAGGTTAGAGGAGGGTTATAGTCCACTGGACAGGAGGTTAGAGGAGGTTATAGTCCACTGGACAGGAGGTTAGAGGAGGGTTATAGTCCACTGGACAGGAGGGTTATAGTCCACTGGACAGGAGGGTTATAGTCCACTGGACAGGAGGTTAGAGGAGGGTTATAGTCCACTGGACAGGAGGGTTATAGTCCACTGGACAGGAGGGTTATAGTCCACTGGACAGGAGGTTAGAGGAGGGTTATAGTCCACTGGACAGGAGGGTTAGAGGAGGGTTATAGTCCACTGGACAGGAGGTTAGAGGAGGGTTATAGTCCACTGGACAGGAGGTTAGAGGAGGGTTATAGTCCACTGGACAGGAGGGTTATAGTCCACTGGACAGGAGGGTTATAGTCCACTGGACAGGAGGTTAGAGGAGGGTTATAGTCCACTGGACAGGAGGTTAGAGGAGGGTTATAGTCCACTGGACAGGAGGGTTATAGTCCACTGGACAGGAGGGTTATAGTCCACTGGACAGGAGGGTTATAGTCCACTGGACAGGAGGGTTATAGTCCACTGGACAGGAGGTTAGAGGAGGGTTATAGTCCACTGGACAGGAGGGTAGAGGAGGGTTATAGTCCACTGGACAGGAGGGTAGAGGAGGGTTATAGTCCACTGGACAGGAGGATTATAGTCCACTGGACAGGAGGGTTATAGTCCACTGGACAGGAGGTTAGAGGAGGGTTATAGTCCACTGGACAGGAGGGTTATAGTCCACTGGACAGGAGGGTTATAGTCCACTGGACAGGAGGGTTATAGTCCACTGGACAGGAGGTTAGAGGAGGGTTATAGTCCACTGGACAGGAGGGTTATAGTCCACTGGACAGGAGGTTAGAGGAGGATTATAGTCCACTGGACAGGAGGTTAGAGGAGGGTTATAGTCCACTGGACAGGAGGTTAGAGGAGGGTTATAGTTCACTGGACAGGAGGGTTATAGTCCACTGGACAGGAGGTTAGAGGAGGATTATAGTCCACTGGACAGGAGGTTAGAGGAGGATTATAGTCCACTGGACAGGAGGTTAGAGGAGGGTTATAGTCCACTGGACAGGAGGGTTATAGTCCACTGGACAGGAGGGTTATAGTCCACTGGACAGGAGGTTAGAGGAGGGTTATAGTCCACTGGACAGGAGGGTTATAGTCCACTGGACAGGAGGTATTAGTCCACTGGACAGGAGGTTAGAGGAGGGTTATAGTCCACTGGACAGGAGGGTTAGAGGAGGGTTATAGTCCACTGGACAGGAGGTTAGAGGAGGATTATAGTCCACTGGACAGGAGGTTAGAGGAGGGTTATAGTCCACTGGACAGGAGGGATATAGTCCACTGGACAGGAGGGTTATAGTCCACTGGACAGGAGGTTAGAGGAGGGTTATAGTCCACTGGACAGGAGGTTAGAGGAGGGTTATAGTCCACTGGACAGGAGGGTTATAGTCCACTGGACAGGAGGGTTATAGTCCACTGGACAGGAGGGTTATAGTCCACTGGACAGGAGGGTTATAGTCCACTGGACAGGAGGTTAGAGGAGGGTTATAGTCCACTGGACAGGAGGGTAGAGGAGGGTTATAGTTCACTGGACAGGAGGGTAGAGGAGGGTTATAGTCCACTGGACAGGAGGATTATAGTCCACTGGACAGGAGGGTTATAGTCCACTGGACAGGAGGGTTATAGTCCACTGGACAGGAGGATTATAGTCCACTGGACAGGAGGGTTATAGTCCACTGGACAGGAGGATTATAGTCCACTGGACAGGAGGGTTATAGTCCACTGGACAGGAGGGTTATAGTCCACTGGACAGGAGGATTATAGTCCACTGGACAGGAGGGTTATAGTCCACTGGACAGGAGGGTTATAGTCCACTGGACAGGAGGGTTATAGTCCACTGGACAGGAGGGTTATAGTCCACTGGACAGGAGGGTTATATTCCACTGGACAGGAGGGTTATAGTCCACTGGACAGGAGGGTAGAGGAGGGTTATAGTCCACTGGACAGGAGGGTTATAGTCCACTGGACAGGAGGGTTATAGTCCACTGGACAGGAGGTTAGAGGAGGGTTATAGTCCACTGGACAGGAGGGTAGAGGAGGGTTATAGTCCACTGGACAGGAGGGTAGAGGAGGGTTATAGTCCACTGGACAGGAGGGTTATAGTCCACTGGACAGGAGGGTTATAGTCCACTGGACAGGAGGGTAGAGGAGGGTTATAGTCCACTGGACAGGAGGGTTATAGTCCACTGGACAGGAGGTTAGAGGAGGGTTATAGTCCACTGGACAGGAGGGTAGAGGAGGGTTATAGTCCACTGGACAGGAGGGTTATAGTCCACTGGACAGGAGGTTAGAGGAGGGTTATAGTCCACTGGACAGGAGGTTAGAGGAGGGTTATAGTCCACTGGACAGGAGGGTTATAGTCCACTGGACAGGAGGGTTATAGTCCACTGGACAGGAGGGTTACAGTCCACTGGACAGGAGGTTAGAGGAGGGTTATAGTCCACTGGACAGGAGGGTTATAGTCCACTGGACAGGAGGTTAGAGGAGGGTTATAGTCCACTGGACAGGAGGTTAGAGGAGGGTTATAGTCCACTGGACAGGAGGGTAGAGGAGGGTTATAGTCCACTGGACAGGAGGGTTATAGTCCACTGGACAGGAGGTTAGAGGAGGGTTATAGTCCACTGGACAGGAGGGTTATAGTCCACTGGACAGGAGGGTTATAGTCCACTGGACAGGAGGGTTATAGTCCACTGGACAGGAGGTTAGAGGAGGGTTATAGTCCACTGGACAGGAGGTTAGAGGAGGGTTATAGTCCACTGGACAGGAGGGTAGAGGATGGTTATAGTCCACTGGACAGGAGGGTTATAGTCCACTGGACAGGAGGGTTATAGTCCACTGGACAGGAGGGTTATAGTCCACTGGACAGGAGGGTTATAGTCCACTGGACAGGAGGTTAGAGGAGGGTTATAGTCCACTGGACAGGAGGTTAGAGGAGGGTTATAGTCCACTGGACAGGAGGGTAGAGGAGGGTTATAGTCCACTGGACAGGAGGGTTATAGTCCACTGGACAGGAGGGTAGAGGAGGGTTATAGTCCACTGGACAGGAGGGTAGAGGAGGGTTATAGTCCACTGGACAGGAGGGTAGAGGAGGGTTATAGTCCACTGGACAGGAGGTTAGAGGAGGGTTATAGTCCACTGGACAGGAGGTTAGAGGAGGGTTATAGTCCACTGGACAGGAGGGTTATAGTCCACTGGACAGGAGGGTAGAGGAGGGTTATAGTCCACTGGACAGGAGGGTTATAGTCCACTGGACAGGAGGTTAGAGGAGGGTTATAGTCCACTGGACAGGAGGGTTATAGTCCACTGGACAGGAGGGTTATAGTCCACTGGACAGGAGGGTAGAGGAGGGTTATAGTTCACCAAACATTCCAAAACATTATCCTGGTGTGTCATCAAGAGGAGAGCAGTCAGGGTGGTTATGTCTGTAATTACAGTAGAGCCTCGTGATGGAGGGCGAGGAGGGTCCCAGACTGCCTGTCTGTATTTACAGTAGAGCCTCGTGATGGAGGGTGAGGAGGGTCCCAGACTGCCTGTCTGTAATTACAGTAGAGCCTTGTGATGGAGGGAGAAGGGTCCCAGACTGCCTGTCTGTAATTACAGTAGAGCCTCGAGATGGAGGTGGAGAACTGCTCATGAGCACAGTTCACATTCATCTGTATGATTAGACAGGGGATCCTCCAATCAGACACCAGGGATCCTTCAACCAGGGATCAGGGATTCTCCAATCAGACACAGAGAGGCTGAACCAGCTGTATAGAGACCAGGGATCCTCCAATCAGACACAGAGAGGCTGAACCAGCTGTATAGAGACCAGGGATCCTCCAATCAGACACAGAGAGACTGAACCAGCTGTATAGAGACCAGGGATCCTCCAATCAGACACAGAGAGGCTGAACCAGCTGTATAGAGACCAGGGATCCTCCAATCAGACACAGAGAGACTGAACCAGCTGTATAGAGACCAGGGATCCTCCAATCAGACACAGAGAGGCTGAACCAGCTGTATAGAGACCAGGGATCCTCCAATCAGACACAGAGAGACTGAACCAGCTGTATAGAGACCAGGGATCCTCCAATCAGACACAGAGAGACTGAACCAGCTGTATAGAGACCAGGGATCCTCCAATCAGACACAGAGGCTGAACCAGCTGTATAGAGACCAGGGATCCTCCAATCAGACACAGAGAGGCTGAACCAGCTGTATAGAGACCAGGGATCCTCCAATCAGACACAGAGAGGCTGAACCAGCTGTATAGAGACCAGGGATCCTCCAATCAGACACAGAGAGACTGAACCAGCTGTATAGAGACCAGGGATCCTCCAATCAGACACAGAAACCACCCCTAGTGATATAGTAACTGATCCCTAGTGGCATAGTAACGGATCCTTAGTGATATAGTCACGGATCCCTAGTGATATAGTAACTGATCCCTAGTGATATAGTAACGGATCCCTAGTGACATAGTAACTGACCCCTAGTGACATAGTAACTGACCCCTAGTGACATAGTAACTGATCCCTAGTGACATAGTAACTGACCCCTAGTGATATAGTAACTGATCCCTAGTGAAATAGTAACTGATCCCTAGTGATATAGTAACTGATACCTAGTGATATTGTCACGGATCCCTAGTGATATAGTTACAGATCCCTAGTGACATAGTAACTGATCGCTAGTGATATAGTAACTGATACCTAGTGATATAGTCACGGATCCCTAGTGATATAGTCACGGATCCCTAGTGACATAGTAACTGATCCCTAGTGACATAGTAACTGATCCCTAGTGACATAGTAACTGATCCCTAGTGACATAGTAACTGATCCCTAGTGATAGTAACTAATCCCAACACTGATCGCTAGTGATTTAGTAATGGATCCCAAGTGAAATAGTAACTGATCCCCTAGTGACATAGTAACTGATCCCTAGTGATATAGTAACTGATCCCTAGTGATATAGTAACTGATCCCTAGTGACATAGTAACTGATCCCTAGTGGCATAGTAACTGATCCCTAGTGACATAGTAACTGATCCCTAGTGACATAGTAACTGATCCCTAGTGACATAGTAACTGATCCCTAGTGACATAGTAACTGATCCCTAGTGACATAGTAACTGATCCCTAGTGGCATAGTAACTGATCCCTAGTGATATAGTAACGGATCCCTAGTGATATAGTAACGGATCCTTAGTGACATAGTAACTGATCCCTAGTGGCATAGTAACTGATCCCTAGTGATATAGTAACTGATCCCTAGTGACATAGTAACTGATCCCTAGTGACATAGTAACTGATCCCTAGTGATATAGTAACTGATCCCTAGTGACATAGTAACTGATCCCTAGTGACATAGTAACTGATCCCTAGTGACATAGTAACTGATCCCTAGTGACATAGTAACTGATCCCTAGTGACATAGTAACTGATCCCTAGTGATATAGTAACTGATCCCTAGTGGCATTGTAACTGATCCCTAGTGATATAGTAACTGATCCCTAGTGACATAGTAACTGATCCCTAGTGATATAGTAACTGATCCCTAGTGGCATAGTAACGGATCCCTAGTGATATAGTAACTGATCCCTAGTGGCATAGTAACGGATCCCTAGTGACATAGTAACTGATCCCTAGTGATATAGTAACTGATCCCTAGTGATATAGTAACTGATCCCTAGTGGCATTGTAACTGATCCCTAGTGATATAGTAACTGATCCCTAGTGACATAGTAACTGATCCCTAGTGATATAGTAACTGATCCCTAGTGGCATAGTAACGGATCCCTAGTGATATAGTAACGGATCCCTAGTGACATAGTAACTGATCCCTAGTGATATAGTAACTGATCCCTAGTGGCATTGTAACTGATCCCTAGTGATATAGTAACGGATCCCTAGTGGCATAGTAACTGATCCCTAGTGATATAGTAACTGATCCCTAGTGATATAGTAACGGATCCCTAGTGACATAGTAACTGATCCCTAGTGATATAGTAACGGATCCCTAGTGGCATAGTAACGGATCCCTAGTGACATAGTAACTGATCCCTAGTGATATAGTAACTGATCCCTAGTGATATAGTAACGTATCCCTAGTGGCATTGTAACGGATCCCTAGTGATATAGTAACGGATCCCTAGTGGCATTGTAACTGATCCCTAGTGATATAGTAACGGATCCCTAGTGGCATTGTAACTGATCCCTAGTGATATAGTAACGGATCCCTAGTGGCATTGTAACTGATCCCTAGTGATATAGTAACTGATCCCTAGTGATATAGTAACGGATCCCTAGTGGCATTGTAACTGATCCCTAGTGATATAGTAACGGATCCCTAGTGGCATTGTAACTGATCCCTAGTGATATAGTAACGGATCCCTAGTGACATAGTAACTGATCCCTAGTGATATAGTAACTGATCCCTAGTGGCATTGTAACTGATCCCTAGTGATATAGTAACGGATCCCTAGTGACATAGTAACTGATCCCTAGTGATATAGTAACTGATCCCTAGTGGCATTGTAACTGATCCCTAGTGATATAGTAACTGATCCCTAGTGGCATAGTAACGGATCCCTAGTGGCATTGTAACTGATCCCTAGTGATATAGTAACTGATCCCTAGTGACATAGTAACTGATTCCTAGTGACATAGTAACTGATCCCTAGTGACATAGTAACTGATCCCTAGTGATATAGTAACTGATCCCTAGTGATATAGTCACGGATCCCTAGTGATATAGTCACGGATCCCTAGTGAAATAGTAACGGATCCCTAGTGATATAGTCACGGATCCCTAGTGAAATAGTAACTGATCCCTAGTGATATAGTAACGGATCCCTAGTGATATAGTAACTGATCCCTAGTGACATAGTAACGGATCCCTAGTGACATAGTAACTGATCCCTAGTGATATAGTAACTGATCCCTAGTGATATAGTAACTGATCCCTAGTGATATAGTAACTGATACCTAGTGATATAGTCACGGATCCCTAGTGATATAGTCACGGATCCCTAGTGATATAGTCACGGATCCCTAGTGACATAGTAACTGATCCCTAGTGACATAGTAACTGATACCTAGTGATATAGTAACTGATGCCTAGTGACATAGTAACTGATGCCTAGTGACATAGTAACTGATGCCTAGTGACATAGTAACTGATGCCTAGTGACATAGTAACTGATCCCTAGTGATATAGTAACTGATCCCTAGTGATATAGTAACTGATCCCTAGTGATATAGTAACTGATACCTAGTGATATAGTCACGGATCCCTAGTGATATAGTCACGGATCCCTAGTGATATAGTCACGGATCCCTAGTGACATAGTAACTGATCCCTAGTGACATAGTAACTGATACCTAGTGATATAGTAACTGATGCCTAGTGACATAGTAACTGATGCCTAGTGACATAGTAACTGATGCCTAGTGACATAGTAACTGATACCTAGTGATATAGTAACTGATGCCTAGTGACATAGTAACTGATGCCTAGTGACATAGTAACTGATGCCTAGTGACATAGTAACTGATCCCTAGTGAGCAAGTTAATGTGTATAAAGTGTACAAATATTTGGGTGTGTGGGTTGATGATAAGCTGAGCTTCACTGTGCATGTAGAAAACTTGTTAAGGAAGCTCAAGTTGAGAAAAGGATTTTATTACCTGCATAAGGCTTGTTTTTTTTTAGGCCAGGAAGGAGCTGGTACGATGTACATTACTGTCGGTTTTAGAGTTTAGTGATGTTATATATACGCAGGCCTCAGCCACTACCCTGAGAGCACTTGATTCAGTGTATCAACAGCCCTCAGCCACTACCCTGAGAGCACTTGATTCAGTGTATCAACAGCCCTCAGCCACTACCCTGAGAGCACTTGATTCAGTGTATCATGCAGCCCTCAGCCACTACCCTGAGAGCACTTGATTCAGTGTATCATGCAGCCCTCAGCCACTACCCTGAGAGCACTTGATTCAGTGTATCCTGCAGCCCTCAGCCACTACCCTGAGAGCACTTGATTCAGTGTATCATGCAGCCCTCAGCCACTACCCTGAGAGCACTTGATTCAGTGTATCATGCAGCCCTCAGCCACTACCCTGAGAGCACTTGATTCAGTGTATCATGCAGGCCTCAGCCACTACCCTGAGAGCACTTGATTCAGTGTATCATGCAGGCCTCAGCCACTACCCTGAGAGCACTTGATTCAGTGTATCAACAGCCCTCAGCCACTACCCTGAGAGCACTTGATTCAGTGTATCATGCAGCCCTCAGCCACTACCCTGAGAGCACTTGATTCAGTGGATCATGCAGCCCTCAGCCACTACCCTGAGAGCACTTGATTCAGTGGATCATGCAGCCCTCAGCCACTACCCTGAGAGCACTTGATTCAGTGTATCATGCAGCCCTCAGCCACTACCCTGAGAGCACTTGATTCAGTGTATCATGCAGGCCTCAGCCACTACCCTGAGAGCACTTGATTCAGTGTATCATGCAGGCCTCAGCCACTACCCTGAGAGCACTTGATTCAGTGTATCATGCAGCCCTCAGCCACTACCCTGAGAGCACTTGATTCAGTGTATCATGCAGCCCTCAGCCACTACCCTGAGAGCACTTGATTCAGTGTATCATGCAGCCCTCAGCCACTACCCTGAGAGCACTTGATTCAGTGTATCATGCAGCCCTCAGCCACTACCCTGAGAGCACTTGATTCAGTGTATCATGCAGCCCTCAGCCACTACCCTGAGAGCACTTGATTCAGTGTATCATGCAGCCCTCAGCCACTACCCTGAGAGCACTTGATTCAGTGTATCATGCAGCCCTCAGCCACTACCCTGAGAGCACTTGATTCAGTGTATCATGCAGCCCTCAGGTTCATTACACATCAGAAACGTCTAACACATCATTGTGATCTCTACAGGGGCTGTTGGCTGGTCGTCATTGACCTTGCGTAGGCTTAAACACTGGTATACACTGATTTATAAGGCCATATTGGGTAAAATGCCATTTTATCTCTGTTCTTTTTTAGTCAGGTCAGTAAATAAATATAAATTACGGTCCCATTCTGATTTGCTTCTAACAGTGCCAAGAATTAGATCAGGTCATGATAGAAATAGTTCTAGTTACTCAGCTCCGTGGTCCTGGAATTCTCTCCTGAACATTTTAAAATGTGATGATCTAGTTTCCTTGGAGTTTAAACACTTGATCGATGTATATATCATAGAAGAGTGTAATTGTTTTTAGTCAAGATGTTTGTGTTTTTAATGTAATAAATAATAGTTTTACTGTATTGTGTGTTTATAGTTTTGTTTAATGTTGTGTTAGTGTATATAAGTTCTTTTGTCTGAAACGTTGTTCCCCCTGCTGCTATTGGACCAGGTCTCTCTTGGAAAAGAGATATTATCTCAATGAGAAAAAACCTGTATAAATAAAGGTTAATAAAAAAAAATATATTTAATAATAACTGATCCCAACCCTGATCGACAGTGAAATAGTAACTGATCCCTAGTGATATAGTAACTGATCATTAGTGACATAGTAACTGATCCCTAGTGATATAGTAACTGATCATTAGTGACATGGTAACTGATCATTAGTGATATGGTAACTGATACCTAGCGATTTAGTAACGGATCCTTAGTGATATAGTAACTGATCCCTAGTGATTTAGTAAGGATCCCTAGTGACATAGTAACGGATCCCTTATGATATAGTAACTGATCCCTAGTGACATAGTAACGGATCCCTAGTGATTTAGTAACGGATCCCTAGTGATATAGTAACTGATCCCTGGGACATAGTAACGGATCCTTAGTGACATAGTAACGGATCCCTAGTGATATAGTAACTGATCCCTGGTGATATAGTAATGTATCCCTGGTGGTATAGTAACGGATCCCTAGTGACATAGTAACGGATCCCAACACTGATCCCTAGTTATATAGTAATGTATCCCTAGCGATTTTGTAACGTATCCCTAGTAATATAGTAACTGGTCCGCAGTGATTTAGTAACGTATCTCTGGTGATATAGTAACGGATCCCTAGTGACATAGTAACGGATCCCTAGTGATATAGTAACTGATCCCTAGTGATATAGTAACTGATACCTAGTAATATGGTAACTGATCCCTAGTGATATGGTAACTGATACCTAGTAATATGGTAACTGATCTCTAGTGATATGGTAACTGATCCCTAGTGACATAGTAACTGATCCCTAGATGACATAGTAACTGATCCCTAGATGACATAGTAACTGATCCCTAGTGATTTAGTAACTGATCCCTAGTGATATAGTAACTGATCCCTAGTGATATAGTAACTGATCCCTAGTGACATAGTAACTGATCCCTAGATGACATAGTAACTGATCCCTAGTGATATAGTAACTGATCCCTAGTGATATAGTAACTGATCCCTAGTGACATAGTAACTGATCCCTAGTGACATAGTAACTGATCCCTAGATGACATAGTAACTGATCCCTAGTGATTTAGTAACTGATCCCTAGTGATATAGTAACTGATCCATAGTGATATAGTAACTGATCCCTAGTGACATAGTAACTGATCCCTAGTGACATAGAGCTGATCAATAGTGATCAATAGTGATAAAGGATAAAGGTTAGAAGGATAAAGTAATCCTTCTAACCCCCCCCCCCCCCCCCCCCCCCTTAAAAGATTTAGATGCACTATTGTAAAGTGGCTGTTCCACTGGATATAAGGTGAATGCACCAATTTGTAAGTCGCTCTGGATAAGAGCGTCTGCTAAATGACTTAAATGTAAATGTGATATAGTGTTACAAGAATTTTCAATCCCATTGATAACTAAACAATCATTTAAGCTTTGACTAATTCCCGAGGTTTGTAAGACCCTGGGTTTAATAATAATTAGGCAAAGACTCAGATTCTACAAAAGGTTCGTTGTTCTTTATTCACGAGAGCTCTGAAGTCAAAAATGCATACACAGTCATTTTATAACTCCCACCCCCACCTACAAACACACATTTTATCCCTTTTCTACCAGCCTCTCAGTTTCTAGCCATGTCTCTCCTCCCTAGATTAGAGTGGCCTTGGAAAGCCCCTCTTTCCTGTTGTCAGAGTTACAACCAGGTCATGTGTAGTTCAATTGTCCTTTGTTTTCTCAACCAGACATTTCTCACCCGTAACTTGACTCACACATACATTATTGGATTGCAGTCTTATAATTCTAATACATTTCACATCGTCTTATATGTTTCAGGGTGGAATTATTTAGTCATTACTTTAAACATACAAATTCCTTTATCATATAGTAACTGATCCCTAGTGATATAGTAACTGATCCCTGGTGACATAGTAACTGATCCCTAGTGATATAGTAACTGAACCCCAGTGACTTAGTAACTGATCCCTAGTGACATAGTAACTGATCCCTGGTGACATAGTAACTGATCCCTAGTGACATAGTAACTGATCCCTAGTGGCATAGTAACCGATCCCTAGTGACATAGTAACTGATCCCTAGTGATATAGTAACTGATCACAACACTGATCCCATGTGATATAGTCACAGATCCCTAGTGGTATAGTAACGGATCCCTAGTGATATAGCAACTGATCACAACACTGATCCCATGTGATATAGTCACAGATCCCTAGTGGTATAGTAACGGATCCCTAGTGATATAGTAACTGATCCCTAATGACATAGTAACTGATACCTAGTGGTATAGTAACTGATACCTAGTGGTATAGTAACTGATCCCTAGTGGTATAGTAACTGATCCCTAGTGACATAGTAACTGATACCTAGTGATATAGTAACGGATCCCTAGTGACATAGTAACGGATCCCTAGTGATATAGTAACGGATCCCTAGTGATATAGTAACGGATCCCTAGTGACATAGTAACGGATCCCTAGTGACATAGTAACGGATCCCTAGTGACATAGTAACGGATCCCTGGTGATATAGTAACGGATCCCTAGTGATATAGTAACTGATCCCTAGTGATATAGTCACAGATCCCTAGTGATATAGTCACAGATCCCTAGTGGAATAGTAACTGATCCCTAGTGATATAGTAACTGATCCCTAGTGACATAGTAACTGATCCCTAGTGACATAGTAACGGATCCCTAGTGATATAGTAACGTATCCCTAGTGATATAGTAACGGATCCCTAGTGATATAGTAACTGATCCCTAGTGACATAGTAACTGATCGCTAGTGACATAGTAACGGATCCCTAGTGACATAGTAACTGATACCAAGTGACATAGTAACTGATACCTAGTGGTATAGTAACTGATCCCTAGTGGTATAGTAACTGATCCCTAGTGACATAGTAACTGATCCCTAGTGACATAGTAACTGATCCCTAGTGACATAGTAACTGATCCCTAGTGACATAGTAACTGATCCCTAGTGACATAGTAACTGATCCCTAGTGACATATTAACTGATCCCTAGTGACATAGTAACTGATCCCTAGTGACATAGTAACTGATCCCTAGTGATATAGTAACGGATCCCTGGTGATATAGTAACTGATCCCTAGTGATTTAGTAACTGGTCCCTAGTGATATAGTAACTGGTCCCTAGTGATATAGTAACTGGTCCCTAGTGATATAGTAACTGATCCCTAGTGATATAGTAACGGATCCCTAGTGATATAGTAACTGATCCCTAGTGACATAGTAACTGATCGCTAGTGACATAGTAACGGATCCCTAGTGACATAGTAACTGATACCAAGTGACATAGTAACTGATACCTAGTGGTATAGTAACTGATCCCTAGTGGTATAGTAACTGATCCCTAGTGACATAGTAACTGATCCCTAGTGACATAGTAACTGATCCCTAGTGACATAGTAACTGATACCTAGTGATATAGTAACTGATCCCTAGTGACATAGTAACTGATCCCTAGTGACATAGTAACCGATCCCTAGTGACATAGTAACTGAACCCCAGTGACATACTAACTGATCCCTAGTGACATAGTAACTGATCCCTGGTGACATAGTAACTGATCCCTGTTGCCAGCAGCATACCACCCTGCATACCACTACTGGCTTGCTTCTGAAGCTAAGCAGGGTTGGTCCTGGTCAGTCCCTGGATGGGAGACCAGATGCTGCTGGAAGTGGTGTTGGAGGGCCAGTAGGAGGCACTCTTTCCTCTGGTCTAAAAAAAAAAATATCCCAATGCCCCAGGGCAGTGATTGGGGACACTGCCCTGTGTAGGGTGCCGTCTTTCGGATGGGACGTTAAACGGGTGTCCTGACTCTCTGAGGTCATTAAAGATCCCATGGCACTTATCGTAAGAGTAGGGGTGTTAACCCCGGTGTCCTGGCTAAATTCCCAATCTGGCCCTCAAACCATCATGGTCACCTAATAATCCCCAGTTTACAATTGGCTCATTCATCCCCCTCCTCTCCCCTGTAACTATTCCCCAGGTCGTTGCTGCAAATGAGAACGTGTTCTCAGTCAACTTACCTGGTAAAATAACGGTAAAATAAATAAATAAAATAAATAAATAAAACATAGTAACTGATCCCTGGTGACATAGTAACTGATCCCTGGTGACATAGTAACTGATCCCTGGTGACATAGTAACTGATCCCTGGTGACATAGTAAATTATCCCTAGTGACATAGTAACTGATCCCTAGTGACCTAGTAAATGATCCCTAGTGACATAGTAACTGATCCCTAGTGACATAGTAACTGATCATTAGTGACATAGTAACTGATCATTAGTGACATAGTAACTGATCCCTAGTGACATAGTAACTGATCCCTAGTGACATAGTAACTGATCCCTAGTGACATAGTAACTGATCCCTAGTGACATAGTAAAGGATCCCTAGTGACATAGTAACTGATACCTAGTGACATAGTAACTGATCCCTAGTGATAGTAACTGATCCCTAGTGATAAAGTAACTGATACTTAGTGATATAGTAACTGATCCCTAGTGATATAGTAACTGATCCCTAGTGATATAGTAACTGATCACAACACTGATCCCATGTGATATAGTCACAGATCCCTAGTGGTATAGTAACGGATCCCTAGTGATATAGCAACTGATCACAACACTGATCCCATGTGATATAGTCACAGATCCCTAGTGGTATAGTAACGGATCCCTAGTGATATAGTAACTGATCCCTAATGACATAGTAACTGATCGCTAGTGACATAGTAACTAATCCCTAGTGACATAGTAACTGATACCTAGTGGTATAGTAACTGATACCTAGTGGTATAGTAACTGATCCCTAGTGGTATAGTAACTGATCCCTAGTGACATAGTAACTGATACCTAGTGATATAGTAACGGATCCCTAGTGATATAGTAACGGATCCCTAGTGATATAGTAACGGATCCCTAGTGATATAGTAACGGATCCCTAGTGACATAGTAACGGATCCCTAGTGACATAGTAACGGATCCCTAGTGACATAGTAACGGATCCCTGGTGATATAGTAACGGATCCCTAGTGATATAGTAACTGATCCCTAGTGATATAGTCACAGATCCCTAGTGATATAGTCACAGATCCCTAGTGGAATAGTAACTGATCCCTAGTGATATAGTAACTGATCCCTAGTGACATAGTAACTGATCCCTAGTGACATAGTAACGGATCCCTAGTGATATAGTAACGTATCCCTAGTGATATAGTAACGGATCCCTAGTGATATAGTAACGGATCCCTAGTGATATAGTAACTGATCCCTAGTGACATAGTAACTGATCGCTAGTGACATAGTAACGGATCCCTAGTGACATAGTAACTGATACCAAGTGACATAGTAACTGATACCTAGTGGTATAGTAACTGATCCCTAGTGGTATAGTAACTGATCCCTAGTGACATAGTAACTGATCCCTAGTGACATAGTAACTGATCCCTAGTGACATAGTAACTGATACCTAGTGATATAGTAACTGATCCCTAGTGACATAGTAACTGATCCCTAGTGACATAGTAACTGATCCCTAGTGACATAGTAACTGATCCCTAGTGACATAGTAACGGATCCCTGGTGATATAGTAACTGATCCCTAGTGATTTAGTAACTGGTCCCTAGTGATATAGTAACTGGTCCCTAGTGATATAGTAACTGGTCCCTAGTGATATAGTAACTGATCCCTAGTGATATAGTAACGGATCCCTAGTGATATAATAACTGATCCCTAGTGACATAGTAACTGATCGCTAGTGACATAGTAACGGATCCCTAGTGACATAGTAACTGATACCAAGTGGTATAGTAACTGATCCCTAGTGGTATAGTAACTGATCCCTAGTGACATAGTAACTGATCCCTAGTGACATAGTAACTGATCCCTAGTGACATAGTAACTGATACCTAGTGATATAGTAACTGATCCCTAGTGACATAGTAACTGATCCCTAGTGACATAGTAACTGATCCCTAGTGACATAGTAACGGATCCCTGGTGATATAGTAACTGATCCCTAGTGATTTAGTAACTGGTCCCTAGTGATATAGTAACTGGTCCCTAGTGATATAGTAACTGATCCCTAGTGATTTAGAAACGGATCCCAACACTGATCCCTAATGATATAGTAACGGATCCCAACACTGATCCTTAGTGACATAGTAACGGATCCCAACACTGATCCCTAGTGATATAGTAACGGATCCCTAGTCTTAGTTAGTGGTAAATTATCCTAGAGCCAACACAGATGTCAAACAGCTCTCTGTCCATGTACTCTTGGATTTAAGGGCTGCCTTCAACACTGTTGATCGTGATGTCCTTCTGGAGAGACTGGAGAGGTGGGTTGGCCTCTCTGGTCCTGTTCTAAATGTGTTTAGGATCAATTTAACCGGTTGAGAGTTTGTCACCTTTGGTGAACAGAACTCAGAGAAAATACACATCACGTGGCGTTCCAAAAGGTTCGATTTTGGGTCCGGTACTGTTCAGTTTATATATATATATTTATATATATATATATATGTTACCCCTTCGTAGCATTATCAGAAAGCACATAATTGATTTTCAATGCAACGCAGACGATACACAACTTTACATTTCTAATTCAGCAGAGGATTTTAGCTCCACAGATAAATTATGTGACTGTATTTGTGATTTAAATACTTGGATGGCTCACGAGTTCCTCCAGCTAAATCAAGACAAGACCGAGGTAATTATTGTTGGAGCCAAAGCACAGAGAGAGAATCTGGCCGCACATTTTAATTCACGGGTAATAAAGATAAAACACCAGCTAAAAAAAACCTAGGTGTTATTTTAGATTCTGAACTCTCTAAACTCACATTAGGAATGTGACCAAACCACCTGAGGAACAATGCCAAGGTGCGGACGTTTCTCTCTCAGGATGATACAGAGAGACTCATCCATGCTTTTATTACAAGCAGGCTTGACTACTGTAATGCTCTCCTGTCTGGTCTACCCAGGAAAGCCATTGGTCAACTGTAAAACATACAGAATACTGCAGGGTACTGACCAAGACCAGACAGAGAACACATTACACTGGTTTTAAGGTCTCTGCACTGTAAAACATACAGAATACTGCAGGGTACTGACCAAGACCAGACAGAGAACACATTACACTGGTTTTAAGGTCTCTGCACTGTAAAACATACAGAATACAGCAGGGTACTGACCAAGACCAGACAGAGAACACATTACACCGGTTGTAAGGTCTCTGTACTGTAAAACATACAGAATAATGCAGGGTACTGACCAACACCAGACAGAGAGACACATTACACCGGTTTTAAGGTCTCTGTACTGTAAAACATACAGAATACTGCAGGGTACTGACCAAGACCAGACAGAGAACACATTACACCGGTTTAAAGGTCTCTGTACTGTAAAACATACAGAATACTGCAGGGTACTGACCAACACCAGACAGAGAGACACATTACACCGGTTGTAAGGTCTCTGTACTGTAAAACATACAGAATACTGCAGGGTACTGACCAACACCAGACAGAGAGACACATTACACCGGTTTTAAGGTATCTGTACTGTAAAACATACAGAATACTGCAGGGTACTGACCCAGACCAGACAGAGAACACATTACACCGGTTTAAAGGTCTCTGCACTGGCTGCATGTCAGTTTTAGAATATATTTGAAGATTATTCTATTGGTTTTTAAATTAATCCACAATTGTTCCCCCCAATACATGTCAGACGTACTTTTAGTTATGTACCCAGTAGGTCCCTCAGGTCCTCTGGCCTTTTAACTATCCCAAAGCCTAGGACCAAGAGGCATGGAGAGACAGCCTTATAACTATCCCAAAGCCTAGCGACCAGGAGGCATGGAGAGACAGCCTTTTAACTATCCCAAAGCCCAGGACCAAGAGGCATGGAGAGAAAGCCTTTTAACTACCCCAAAGCCCAGGACCAAGAGGCATGGAGAGACAGCCTTATAACTATCCTAAAGCCTAGGACCAAGAGACATGGAGACAGCCTTATAACTATCCCAAAGCCTAGGACCAAGAGGCATGGAGAGACAGCCTTTTAACTATCCCAAAGCCAAGGACCAAGGGGCATTGAGAGACAGCCTTTAGTTACTATGCCCCCATCCTTTAGTTACTATGTCCCCAGCCTTTAGTTACTCTGTCCCCAGCCTTTAGTTACTCTGCCCCCAGCCTTTAGTTACTCTGCCCCCAGCCTTTAGTTACTCTGCCCCCAGCCTTTAGTTACTCTGCCCCCAGCCTTTAGTTACTCTGCCCCCAGCCTTTAGTTACTATGCCCCCAGCCTTTAGTTACTATGCCCCCAGTCTTTAGTTACTATGCCCCAGCCTTTAGTTACTATGCCCCCAGCATTTAGTTACTATGTCCCCAGCCTTTAGTTACTCTGCCCCCAGCCTTTAGTTACGCTGCCCCCAGCCTTTAGTTACGCTGCCCCCAGCCTTTAGTTACTATGCCCCCAGCCTTTAGTTACTCTGCCCCCAGCCTTTAGTTACTCTGCCCCCAGCCTTTAGTTACTCTGCCCCCAGCCTTTAGTTACTCTGCCCCCAGCCTCTGGAACAGCCTGCCAGAGATCCTGAGGGGGGCTGAAACTGTGGACAAGAGATCTTAAAACATATTTCTAGCTTTGCTTTTCCTCAGGGTGATTTTTAGTTGTTCAGTTTGTGTCACTTTTGTTTTTATCCTCGTGTTTTATTGTGTAGTAAATATTTCAGCTTTTATTTTCATTGTTTTTTTAAATCGTTTTTTTTTTCTTCCTGAAAAGCACATTGCGTTGCATTCCATGTCTGTAATGTACTGTATAAGTTCCAACCCATTACTAAGTTACCTTTATCCTGTCCATACAAGCCTCCATCTTGAGTTGTTCCACAGCTTTCCTGGCATGGGAGATGCTGGCTGTGCTGTTGTTGACCACACCGTCCTTCATGATGATGACCTGGGATAGGAGCACAAAGAGACGTTGGGTCAAGAGGCAGGGGGGGGGGCATGTATGTGCGTGTGCATGTGTCCCCCCCCCCCCCTCTGTGTGTGTGTGTGTGCTGTTGGCCACACATTTTTATTCACGGGTAATAAAGATAAAACACCAGGTAAAAAAAACCTAAGTGTTATTTTAAATTCTGAACTCAATTTCCTTTCACACATTAGGAATGTGACCAAACCACTTGAGGAGGATTGCCAAGGTGTTGATGATAATCGTGGGGTTGAGTAGAAATATGAATGATGAAGCCAGAACCATAAAACTTCCTAAGAGTTGGTTGACCATCTTGTCATCTTCAGAAACTTCCTAAGAGTTGGTTGACCATCTTGTCATCTTCAGAAACTTCCTAAGAGTTGGTTGAATATCTTGTCATCTTCAGACATGGAGCCAAGAGGTCTGACATTCGTAGCCTGTTTCAAAACCGAAATAACTACCATGGCTGTACACATTGGAAATGTATTTAGTGAGAGACCTCCCCTACTGTTGTTCAAGCCATGTTACTATGTGATTTACCTCTATCATTGACTGAGCGCTAGTTAAGAAACAGGGCTGTCTGCAGGTCTGCCTGACTGTCTGCATCCTACATTGATTATTCTAAATGCATAGTAAATATTGTTAGTCAGCGGGTAGATCCAATAAATAATAAAATCACTCCCACAGTCGCTGCTAACACAGAATCCCCCACAGTCGCTGCTAACACAGAATCCCCCACAGTCGCTGCTAACACAGAATACCCCACAGTCGCTGCTAACACAGAACACCCCACAGTCGCTGCTAACACAGAACCCCCCACAGTCGCTGCTAACACAGAATCCCCCACAGTCGCTGCTAACACAGAATAACCCCACAGTCGTTGCTAACACAGAATCCCCCACAGTCGCTGCTAACACAGAATAACCCCACAGTCGCTGCTAACACAGACTCCCCCGCAGTCGCTGCTAACACAGAACACCCCACAGTCGCTGCTAACACAGAATAACCCCACAGTCGCTGCTAACACAGAATCCCCCACAGTCGCTGCTAACACAGAATAACCCCACAGTCGCTGCTAACACAGAATAACCCCACAGTCGCTGCTAACACAGACTCCCCCGCAGTCGCTGCTAACACAGAACCCCCCACAGTCGCTGCTAACACAGAACACCCCACAGTCGCTGCTAACACAAAATCCCCCACAGTCGCTGCTAACACAGAATACCCCACAGTCGCTGCTAACACAGAATCCCCCACAGTCGCTGCTAACACAGAATCCCCCGCAGTCGCTGCTAACACAGAATCCCCCACAGTCGCTGCTAACACAGAATAACCCACAGTCGCTGCTAACACAGAACCCCCCACAGTCGCTGCTAACACAGAACCCCCCACAGTCGCTGCTAACACAGAACCCCCCACAGTCGCTGCTAACACAGAATCCCCCGCAGTCGCTGCTAACACAGAATCCCCCGCAGTCGCTGCTAACACAGAATCCCCCACAGTCGCTGCTAACACAGAATACCCCACAGTCGCTGCTAACACAGAATACCCCACAGTCGCTGCTAACACAGAATACCCCACAGTCGCTGCTAACACAGAATACCCCACAGTTCCACAATCCCAGTGATTGATGCTGAGATGTATCTACTGCTCGTGTTTAGTGAGGAAGACGCTGGAAAATACTGGCCAATTGGTGAATCCTGCATCCACATCAGAAAGATAGGCCTATTTAATTCCCAGGTAGTTGGATATACTGTACAGTGGACATTCTGACTAGAGTGGGCTTGGTTCTCCCACCTGGTGTTGCTGCCTACAGAGCAGCCCATCCTACATTACAGGTCTGTTCATCACCATCATGACTGGGAAACAGCCCATCCTACATTACAGGCCTGGTCATCACCATCATGACTGGGGAAACAGCCCATCCTACATTACAGGCCTGGTCATCACCATCATGACTGGGGAAACAGCCCATCTTACATTACAGGCCTGGTCATCACCATCATGACTGGGGAAACAGACCATTCTACATTACAGGCCTGGTCATCACCATCATGACTGGGAAACAGCCCATCCTACATTACAGGCCTGGTCATCACCATCATGACTGGGAAAACAGCCCATCCTACATTACAGGCCTGGTCATCACCATCATGACTGGGGAAACAGCCCATCCTACATTACAGGCCTGGTCATCACCATCATGACTGGGAAACAGCCCATCCTACATTACAGGCCTGGTCATCACCATCATGACTGGGAAAACAGCCCATCCTACATTACAGGCCTGGTCATCACCATCATGACTGGGGAAACAGCCCATCCTACATTACAGGCCTGGTCATCACCATCATGACTGGGAAAACAGCCCATCCTACATTACAGGCCTGGTCATCACCATCATGACTGGGGAAACAGCCCATCCTACATTACAGGCCTGGTCATCACCATCATGACTGTGAAACAGCCCATCCTACATTACAGGCCTGGTCATCACCATCATGACTGGGGAAACAGCCCATCTTACATTACAGGCCTGGTCATCACCATCATGACTGGGGAAACAGCCCACCCTACATTACAGGCCTGGTCATCACCATCATGACTGTGAAACAGCCCATCCTACATTACAGGCCTGGTCATCACCATCATGACTGGGGAAACAGCCCATCTTACATTACAGGCCTGGTAATCACCATCATGACTGGGGAAACAGCCCAGCCTATATTACAGGCCTGGTCATCACCATCATGACTGGGGAAACAGCCCATCTTACATTACAGGCCTGGTCATCACCATCATGACTGGGGAAACAGCCCATCCTACATTACAGGCCTGGTCATCACCATCATGACTGGGGAAACAGCCCATCTTACATTACAGGCCTGGTCATCACCATCATGACTGGGGAAACAGCCCATCCTATATTACAGGCCTGGTCATCACCATCATGACTGGGGAAACAGCCCATCTTACATTACAGGCCTGGTCATCACCATCATGACTGGGGAAACAGCCCATCCTACATTACAGGCCTGGTCATCACCATCATGACTGGGGAAACAGCCCATCTTACATTACAGGCCTGGTCATCACCATCATGACTGGGGAAACAGCCCATCCTACATTACAGGCCTGGTCATCACCATCATGACTGTGAAACAGCCCATCCTACATTACAGGCCTGGTCATCACCATCATGACTGGGGAAACAGCCCATCTTACATTACAGGCCTGGTCATCACCATCATGACTGGGGAAACAGCCCACCCTACATTACAGGCCTGGTCATCCCCATCATGACTGTGAAACAGCCCATCCTAAATTACAGGCCTGGTCATCACCATCATGACTGGGGAAACAGCCCATCCTACATTACAGGCCTGGTCATCACCATCATGACTGTGAAACAGCCCATCCTACATTACAGGCCTGGTCATCACCATCATGACTGGGGAAACAGCCCATCTTACATTACAGGCCTGGTCATCACCATCATGACTGGGGAAACAGCCCACCCTACATTACAGGCCTGGTCATCCCCATCATGACTGTGAAACAGCCCATCCTAAATTACAGGCCTGGTCATCACCATCATGACTGGGGAAACAGCCCATCTTACATTACAGGCCTGGTAATCACCATCATGACTGGGGAAACAGCCCTTCCTATATTACAGGCCTGGTCATCACCATCATGACTGGGGAAACAGCCCATCTTACATTACAGGCCTGGTCATCACCATCATGACTGGGGAAACAGCCCATCCTATATTACAGGCCTGGTCATCACCATCATGACTGGGAAACAGCCCATCCTATATTACAGGCCTGGTCATCACCATCATGACTGGGAAACAGCCCATCCTATATTACAGGCCTGGTCATCACCATCATGACTGGGAAAACAGATGTTCTATTTGCACACAGTACATGTAGCTCACCCTCACTGAGCCCCCGCTGCTTCATATACCGTCTTAGTGGACTCCCCTTTTCTCTATTCCTATTTGGAAATAAAGGCCAGATATTTTGAGGTGGAGTAGTCTGTCTATTCAGTATAATGAACAGGTCTTTTTTTTTTTTTAGAGGGCCATCTTGGCCCAGCATTACCGCGGCCGGGTACTAGAGAGAGACTAGGGCTACTAGGTTATTGAATGTAATTCTTTTCCAGGGTGGGTGCGCCCAACACCGCCCGTTATAACCCGGTGGTAACCGATAACGTTGTTACAGACCCGGTCATCATCTACGGTTTGATAACCCCAACCCCAACCACATTTATATCCGGACACAATAAACACAGGTTTAATTATAGGGCTTATTATGGGAATCATTCGACCAATCTAACTGTGCAGCTGAGGCGCTGCAAATGGTTATCAACATGGCAATATGGGCTATGTTCGGCTAGAAAGAAACAGCCACTCGCCCTTCCTTAGCCTACAGTGATTCTAGAATACTTTAAGGCCAATAAGCGATAACCCACTCATATCTCATCATTAATAACATTTTAAAAATGCACATGCAATATTTGAACACGTCGTAAAGCATGTAGGAGTATAACCATGAAAACAGCGGCGTAAAGAACGCGGTGTTTGTTTCACCCACCTGAAATGATGCCAGTGATGATTCCAATATCGACAATTCCGGACTTGACTCCACCCAACAAAGAGACCTGTCAAATATCACACCGGGGGGGGGGGGGGATGAACGGTCTCGAAAAGGAAACCCCGGAACGTTCCAGACAGGCTGGAATGATGACCGACCACGAAGCACGATATGTATTTGTGTTGATGGTGAGAAATAGGCTGTGGTCTCATTAGTCGCTTGCTGTGACTGTGTGGTGTCTCTCCCCAAAATGTGCCGTGCGTTTACGCATATTCCGTTTTAGGAGGGATGGTTGTGTCGCGGTCGCGTTGGGTCCGTCTGTACTGTCAGAGTCAGAGCCCCATCAGTAGGCTAGCAGCTGGATCTGGAGGAGAGAGAATTAAGCAGGCAGCTGGGGGAGACCTCGCTATGACAAGGAAATATGCTGCGTTTGCTTGTACTGTATTGTGGATGAAACACCTAAATGAACACCGTCCATCTTTCCTCAACTATAAGTACTTCACTTTTACACCCATGCGTGTGAAAATGGCACCTGCCGCATTTTCTATTTGCCTCAGTATTGCCGTAGGGCAACAGAGCAGAGCGCGCTGGGGACGGGAGCGGAATCCCGGTTTGATCCGCTTTGACATCATCGTGGGTTTCCCATGTCGGTCTTTCTTGGAAAGGGAACGGCAGTTAGGAAACTCGCTGAATCAGAGGCCACAAAACGTACACAACAATCAGATAAAACCACCCCTTACTCCCATTCATAATAATAATAATAAAATTGAGATTTGCGTACCAAATGGCACCCCATATACTAAATTATAGTGCACTGTATAGGGAACAGGTTGCCATTTGGCTAACAGAAGTCTGGTGGTCAGAAAAGGGGGGGAAAGGTTTTAATTCTTTGAATAGGCCTTCTGCTCTCTCTGTGTGGTGCAGCTAGATGGTCCACTGAAGCGATTCTCAACTGGGGGGTCGGGAGGTCTCGAATGGTGCCTGAATAAACTAAATATGTCTGAAGTTAAACGATTTATACCAGGTAGAAAGTGTGTAGAAATTATAATGAATTTACATTTAATCTCTGAACAATCTTTCTTCAATAACAGTATTTTTTTTTAAATGAAGCTATTAGCAGGGCCATTATGGTTGATTTTGGGGTCTCAATCCAGTGAGTTTAATAACATTATTTATCAAGAATATGGGCAAAATGTAATCATTGACAATGAAAGTGGTGGGAATGTTTTTCCCTTGACATGTAATTGCTACATTTAATATCAATATAGCATTTAAAATATACTGAAAAATATAAATAAAACGCAAAATGTAAAGTGTTGGTTTCATGAGTTGAAATAAAAGATCCCAGAAATGTTCCATATGCAAAATTTGTTTTTACAATGTTACACCTGCTAACGACGCCTTAGGAACCATGTTGCACCTGTTAACGACGCCTTAGGAACCATGTTGCACCTGCTAACGACGCCTTAGGAACCATGTTGCACCTGTCATGCTGCACCTGCTAACGACGCCTTAGGAACCATGCTGCACCTGCTAACGACGCCTTAGGAACCATGCTGCACCTGCTAACGACGTCTTAGGAACCATGTTGCACCTGCTAACGAAGCCTTAGGAACCATGTTGCACCTGCTAACGACGCCTTAGGAACCATGTTGCACCTGCTAACGACGCCTTAGGAACCATGTGTCACCTGTTAACGACGCCTTAGGAACCATGTGTCACCTGTTAACGACGCCTTAGGAACCATGTTGCACCTGTTAACGACGCCTTAGGAACCATGCTGCACCTGCTAACGACGCCTTAGGAACCATGTTGCACCTGCTAACGACGCCTTAGGAACCATGTTACACCTGCTAACGACGCCTTAGGAACCATGTTGCACCTGCTAACGACGCCTTAGGAACCATGTTGCACCTGCTAACGACGCTTTAGGAACCATGTTGCACCTGTTAACGACGCCTTAGGAACCATGCTGCACCTGCTAACGACGCCTTAGGAACCATGCTGCACCTGCTAACGACGCCTTAGGAACCATGCTGCACCTGCTAACGACGCCTTAGGAACCATGCTGCACCTGCTAACGACGCCTTAGGAACCATGTTGCACCTGCTAACGAAGCCTTAGGAACCATGTTGCACCTGCTAACGACGCCTTACGAACCATGTTGCACCTGTTAACGACGCCGTAGCAACCATGTTACACCTGCTAACGACGCCTTAGGAACCATGTTGCACCTGTTAACGACGCCTTAGGAACCATGTTGCACCTGTTAACGACGCCGTAGCAACCATGTTACACCTGCTAACGACGCCTTAGGAACCATGTTACACCTGCTAACGACGCCTTAGGAACCGTGTTACACCTGCTAACGACGCCTTAGGAACCGTGTTACACCTGCTAACGACGCCTTAGGAACCGTGTTACACCTGCTAACGACGCCTTAGGAACCGTGTTACACCTGCTAACGACGCCTTAGGAACCGTGTTACACCTGCTAACGACGCCTTAGGAACCGTGTTACACCTGCTAACGACGCCTTAGGAACCGTGTTACACCTGCTAACGACGCCTTAGGAACCGTGTTACACCTGCTAACGACGCCTTAGGAACCGTGTTACACCTGCTAACGACGCCTTAGGAACCGTGTTACACCTGCTAACGACGCCTTAGGAACCGTGTTACACCTGCTAACGACGCCTTAGGAACCGTGTTACACCTGCTAACGACGCCTTAGGAACCGTGTTACACCTGCTAACGACGCCTTAGGAACCGTGTTACATCTGCTAACGACGCCTTAGGAACCGTGTTACACCTGCTAACGACGCCGTAGCAACCATGTTACACCTGCTAACGACGCCGTAGGAACCATGTTACACCTGCTAACGACGCCTTAGGAACCATGTTGCACCTGCTAACGACGCCTTAGGAACCATGTGTCACCTGTTAACGACGCCTTAGGAACCATGTTGCACCTGCTAATGACGCCGTAGGAACCATGTTGCACCTGCTAACGACGCCTTAGGAACCATGTTGCACCTGCTAACGACGCCGTAGGAACCATGTGTCACCTGTTAACGACGCCTTAGGAACCATGTTGCACCTGCTAACGACGCCTTAGGAACCATGTTGCACCTGCTAACGACGCCTTAGGAACCATGTTGCACCTGTTAACGACGCCTTAGGAACCATGTTACACCTGCTAACGACGCCTTAGGAACCGTGTTACACCTGCTAACGACGCCTTAGGAACCGTGTTACACCTGCTAACGACGCCTTAGGAACCGTGTTACACCTGCTAACGACGCCTTAGGAACCGTGTTACACCTGCTAACGACGCCTTAGGAACCGTGTTACACCTGCTAACGACGCCTTAGGAACCGTGTTACACCTGCTAACGACGCCTTAGGAACCGTGTTACACCTGCTAACGACGCCGTAGCAACCATGTTACACCTGCTAACGACGCCGTAGGAACCATGTTACACCTGCTAACGACGCCTTAGGAACCATGTTGCACCTGCTAACGACGCCTTAGGAACCATGTGTCACCTGTTAACGACGCCTTAGGAACCATGTTGCACCTGCTAATGACGCCGTAGGAACCATGTTGCACCTGCTAACGACGCCTTAGGAACCATGTTGCACCTGCTAACGACGCCGTAGGAACCATGTGTCACCTGTTAACGACGCCTTAGGAACCATGTTGCACCTGCTAACGACGCCTTAGGAACCATGTTGCACCTGCTAACGACGCCTTAGGAACCATGTTGCACCTGTTAACGACGCCTTAGGAACCATGTTACACCTGTTAACGACGCCTTAGGAACCATGTTGCACCTGCTAACGACGCCTTAGGAACCATGTTACACCTGCTAACGACGCCTTAGGAACCATGTTACACCTGCTAACGACGCCTTAGGAACCATGTTACACACATTAGGTTCCACTTCAGGAGCAGCCACGTCAAGGAAGAGCATGGAACAATACTGATCAGTAGAGAATGGGACCATGTGTACTATGGAGTGTGTACTGTGGAGTGTACATTTGTATCTCTATGAAGTGTGCACTGTGGACTGTACATATTTATCTCTATGGAGTGTGCACTGTGGAGTGTACATATTTATCTCTATGGAGTGTGTACAGTCGTGGCCAAAAGTTTTGAGAATGACACAAATATTAATTTCCACCAAGTTTGCTGCTTCAGTGTCTTTAGATATTTTTGTCAGATGTTACTATGGAATACTGAAGTATAATTACAAGCATTTCATAAGTGTCAAAGGCTTTTATTGACAATTACATGAAGATGATGCAAAGAGGAAATTTTTGCAGTGTTGACCCTTCTTTTTCAAGACCTCTGCAATCCGCCCTGGCACGCTGTCAATTACCTTCTGGGCCACATCCTGACTGATGGCAGCCCATTCTTGTATAATCAATGCTTGGAGTTTGTCAGAATTTGTGGGTTTTTGTTTGTCCACCCGCCTCTTGAGGATTGACCACAAGTTCTCAATGAGATTAAGGTCTGGGGAGTTTCCTGGCCATGGACACAAAATATTGATGTTTTGTTCCCCGAGCCACTTAGTTATCACTTCTGCCTTATGGCAAGGTGCTCCATCATGCTGGAAAAGGCATTGTTCGTCACCAAACTGTTCCTGGATGGTTGGGAGAAGTTGCTCTCGGAGGATGTGTTGGTACCATTCTTTATTCATGGCTGTGTTCTTAGGCAAAATTGTGAGTGAGCCCACTCCCTTGGCTGAGAAGCAACCCCACACATGGTCTCAGGATGCTTTACTGTTGGCATGACACAGGACTGATGGTAGCGCTCACCTTTTCTTCTCCATACAAGCTTTTTTTCCGGATGCCCCAAACAATCGGAAAGGGGATTCAAAGAAAATGACTTTACCCCAGTCCTCAGCAGTCCAATCCCTGTACCTTTTGCAGAATATCAGTCTGCCCTGATGTTTTTCCTGGAGATAAGTGGCTTCTTTGCTGGCCTTCTTGACACCAGGCCATCCTCCAAAAGTCTTCGCCTCACTGTGCGTACAGATGCACTCACACCTGCCTGCTGCAGGTGCAATCTTTAGGTGCAATCTTACTGGCAGCAATATCCTTGCCTGTGAAGCCCTTTTTGTGCAAAGCAATGATGACAGCACGTGTTTCCTTGCAGGTAACCATGGCTGACAGAGGAAGAACAATGATTCCAAGTACCACCCTCCTTTTGAAGCTTCAAGTCTGTTATTCGAGTGATCTCCAACCTTGTCCTCGTCAACACTCACACCTGTGCTAACGAGAGAATCACTGCCATGTCAGCTTGCCCTTTTGTGGCAGGGCTGAAATGCAGTGGAAATGTTTTGGGGGGATTCAGTTCATTTGCATGGCAAAAAGGGACTTTGCAATTAATTGCAGTTCATCTGATCACTCTTCATAACATTCTGGAGTATATGCAAATTGCCATCATACAAACTGAGGCAGCAGACTTGGTCAAAATTAATATCTGCGTCATTCTCAAAACTTTTGGCCATGACTGTAGGCCTCCAGGCCAACTTAGCTGAGTTACTTGGGGACCTGGGCAGTTTTTTTCCAGGTTAAAGCAAAGGGAGCACTTGTAAGAGCTAGGTTCTCCATGCTCAAGGAGATGGATGCTCCCAGCTCCTCCTTCTTTGGTTTGGAAAGACAGAGCGGTGAAGCCAAGGGTATGCATTGTTTACGGATGTCTGATGGGCGGGTGACCTCTGTGGTGGGGGAGATGCGGTAGTGAACTGTGGAGTTTTATACTGAGGGCAGAACTGTGTGATGCTAGGTGTGCCCAGGTTTGGTTTGCAGAACTCCCTAAGCTTTCTCTGGCACAGAGGGATGAAATGGACATTCCTCTGTTGTCCCATGAAATGGCAGAGGCCTTAACCCAGATGTTCCCCGGCCGTGCACCGGGGATCGATGGACTCCCAGTGGAGAATTATAAAACAATTCTGGGGAATAACTGCACAGAACTTCTTTTGCGTGTTGCGTTTGTGCGTCGGGGTAGGAGGTTCTCACTCTCCTGCCCAAGAAAGAGGACATGTGTGAACTTAAGAACTGGAGGCCTGTGGCATTGCTCTGTGCGGACTACAATATATTTGCCAAGGTCCTCGCTAATAGACAAGTCCTATCTGGACTCTATAGTACACAAGGACCAGATGTATTGTGTACCGGGATGCTCAATCAGGAACAACTTGTTTTTAAATCAAGGACATGACGACGTAAGATGGCATTTCACTACACCCGCAAAAACATCTGCTAAATATGTGTATGTGACCAATACAATTTGATTTGATTGTCCAAACTTTCTAATGTTAACTCTGGACTGGTCTTTTTATATTTATATTTTTATTTGATAGAGTTGACCATGCGTATCTGTTTAAAGTGGTGTCTCTTTGGGGAAAGGTTGTTGACCCGTGTGAAGATGTTGTATGGTGGGGCGTCATGTATGGTCAAGGTGGGAGGGGGGCTCAGTAGGCCAGTCTAGGTGAGACAGGGAATTAGACAAGGATGGCCTCTATCGGGGCAGTTATATACACTTGCCATTGAGCCTTTTTATGGGCCTGCTAGCAGGAGACTGCAGGGTGTGTGCTGGACAGGCATGGGTGTGGTGACAGGCATAGCAGTGTCGGCGGATGACGTTTCTGTGATGGTGAGGGATGGTCAGGATATGCAGGCACTAGAGACGAGACTGAAGGTGTACGAGCGAGTTTCGTCAGCTAAGGTAAACTGGGGCAAGAGTGAAGCTCTGCTATGTGGGGCATGGAGGGATAGGGCACCTCCTCTGCTTCCAGGGGGTTTGCAGTGGGGTTGTGAAGGGGTTAAAGTGTTCGGGGTGTACCTGGGCTCTGAGAGGTGGGTCAGGAAGAACTGGGAGGGGCTGTCACAGTCAGTGGTGTCAAGACTGGCCAGGTGGAGGTGGCTCCTATCCCAAGTGTCATATAGAGGGAGGGTGATGATAATCAACAACCTGGTGGCATCTTCCCTGTGGCACTAACTTGCTGTCCTCAACCCCCCCCCCCCCGCCGGTCTGCTCGCAGACCTGCAACGCAAGCTGGTGGACTTTTTCTGATCGGGTTCATCACTGGCTGAGGGCGGCAGTGTTGTACATGACCGTCCACGAAGGAGGACAGGGCCTGGTGGAACTGGAGAGCAGGATGGCTGTTTTCCGGCTAAAGGCGGCGCAGAGACTGCTGTACCATACTGATGTCGGCTGGAGGGAACCAGCATGCGCGCTGCTGAGAAGAGCTGGAGGATTAGGGTTGGACCGGCAGCTGTTCCTCATGAGGCTGGAGGATTAGGGTTGGACCGGGCAGCTGTTCCTCATGAAGCTGGAGGATTAGGGTTGGACCAGCAGCTGTTCCTCATGAGGCTGGAGGATTAGGGTTGGACCGGCAGCTGTTCCTCATGAAGCTGGAGGATTAGGGTTGGACCGGCAGCTGTTCCTCATGAAGCTGGAGGATTAGGGTTGGACCGGGAAGCTGTTCCTCATGAAGCTGGAGGATTAGGGTTGGACCGGCAGCTGTTCCTCATGAGGCTGGAGAGGCTGAGTACAGCAGGTCTCTCTGAGTTTTACTCTGCGGTGTCGAGGGTCTTGCAGCCGCTAAGGCCCACACAAGAAGGGGGTGTGGAACGAGGCAATCTTCCACAACCCAAACCATCCTTTTGAGATCGGTTCAGTCGGCCACCCTGCAGAGGCGACTGATGGCAGAGGGTTTACGAAGGCTGGGTGACCTGCGACTGCTGGGAGAGGAGGGGTGGGAAACCCAGGAAGTCGTGGCACAACAAACAGCAATAACGTCTCTTAGGCTGCTGGAGAGATTCCTGGAGGAGGTCCTGTCTGAGCCGGTAAGGGGGGGGGGTGTTTGAGTGGCCAAAGGGACAGGGGCCACCAATGTTTCCGCCATTGCAGGTGACAGCAGAGACTGGAGACTGGCAAGGGGGTCTGGAGGACTTGTTAGATTTTAACACTCCGAGCCTGGGGGAGTTTGAGGGGGTGGGAGGTAAAGCCCTCTACAACCTCTGCGTTAAGGTGAGGAACATTAGGAGCCTAACAGGAGTGAAGGCACATCAGTGGCAGGGGATATGTGGGGGGGAGAGTATGGTGGGTTTTAGATGGAGGGGGCTCTACAAACCCCCAGTACCAAAAGGGTCAGGGGACCTCCAGTGGAGGGTTCTACATGGAGCCCTGGCCACTAACAGCTGGTTGGCACGGGTCGACCCGGGAGTCGGACAGGGGTGTCCTTTCTGTGTTATGAGTGAAACTGTGCATCGTTTTTTCTGTTTGCTCGGGCAAAGTTGTCTATTTGGCTAACAAGGAGGAACAGGGTCAAAGGTGGGGGATAACAGATCCTTCACTATTATTTAATGGGATGGTCTATGTGCGCCTTAGGGTGGAATTTGAGTTCTATAAAATGATAAACAGTGTGGAGATGTTTCAGGAGATATGGTGTGTCGTGGTGCTGTCTGTATAGCTGGGGAAGATGTTTCAGGAGATATGGTGTGTCGGGGGGGGGTTGTCTGTATAGCTGGGGAAGATGTTTCAGGAGATATGGTGTGTTGGGGGGCTGTCTGTATAGCTGGGGAAGATGTTTCAGGAGATATGGTGTGTTGGGGGGGCTGTCTGTATAGCTGGGGAAGATGTTTCAGGAGATATGGTGTGTTGGGGGGGCTGTCTGTATAGCTGGGGGAGATGTTTCAGGAGATATGGTGTGTTGGGGGGGGGGGCTGTCTGTATAGCTGGGGAAGATGTTTCAGGAGATATGGTGTGTTGGGGGGGCTGTCTGTATAGCTGGGGAAGATGTTTCAGGAGATATGGTGTGTTGGGGGGCTGTCTGTATAGCTGGGGAAGATGTTTCAGGAGATATGGTGTGTTGGGGGGGGGGGGGGCTGTCTGTATAGCTGGGGAAGATGTTTCAGGAGATATGGTGTGTTGGGGGGGCTGTCTGTATAGCTGGGGAAGATGTTTCAGGAGATATGGTGTGTTGGGGGGGCTGTCTGTATAGCTGGGGGAGATGTTTCAGGGGATATGGTGTGTTGGGGGGGGAGGGGGCTGTCTGTATAGCTGGGGAAGATGTTTCAGGAGATATGGTGTGTTGGGGGGGGGCTGTCTGTATAGCTGGGGAAGATGTTTCAGGAGATATGGTGTGTTGGGGGGGCTGTCTGTGTAGCTGGGGAAGATGTTTCAGGAGATATGGTGTGATGGGGGGGGGGGGCTGTCTGTATAGCTGGGGAAGATGTTTCAGGAGATATGGTGTGTTGGGGGGGGGCTGTCTGTATAGCTGGGGAAGATGTTTCAGGAGATATGGTGTGTTGGGGGGGCTGTCTGTATAGCTGGGGAAGATGTTTCAGGAGATATGGTGTGTTGGGGGGCTGTCTGTATAGCTGGGGAAGATGTTTCAGGAGATATGGTGTGTTGGGGGGGCTGTCTGTATAGCTGGGGAAGATGTTTCAGGAGATATGGTGTGTTGGGGGGCTGTCTGTATAGCTGGGGAAGATGTTTCAGGAGATATGGTGTGTTGGGGGGGGGGGGGGGCTGTCTGTATAGCTGGGGAAGATGTTTCAGGGGATATGGTGTGTTGGGGGGGGGGGGGGTCTGTCTGTATAGCTGGGGAAGATGTTTCAGGAGATATGGTGTGTTGGGGGGCTGTCTGTATAGCTGGGGGAGATGTTTCAGGAGATATGGTGTGTTGGGGGGGCTGTCTGTATAGCTGGGGAAGATGTTTCAGGAGATATGGTGTGTTGGGGGGGGGGGGGGGCTGTCTGTATAGCTGGGGAAGATGTTTCAGGAGATATGGTGTGTTGGGGGGGGCTGTCTGTATAGCTGGGGGAGATGTTTCAGGAGATATGGTGTGTTGGGGGGAGGGCTGTCTGTATAGCTGGGGAAGATGTTTCAGGAGATATGGTGTGTTGGGGGGGCTGTCTGTATAGCTGGGGAAGATGTTTCAGGAGATATGGTGTGTTGGGGGGGGCTGTCTGTATAGCTGGGGAAGATGTTTCAGGAGATATGGTGTGTTGGGGGGCTGTCTGTATAGCTGGGGAAGATGTTTCAGGAGATATGGTGTGTTGGGGGGCTGTCTGTATAGCTGGGGAAGATGTTTCAGGAGATATGGTGTGTTGGGGGGGGCTGTCTGTATAGCTGGGGAAGATGTTTCAGGAGATATGGTGTGTTGGGGGGCTGTCTGTATAGCTGGGGAAGATGTTTCAGGAGATATGGTGTGTTGGGGGGCTGTCTGTATAGCTGGGGAAGATGTTTCAGGAGATATTGTGTGTTGGGGGGGGGGCTGTCTGTATAGCTGGGGGCTGTCTGTATAGCTGGGGGAGATGTTTCAGGACATATGGTGTGTTGAGGGGGGAGGGCTGTCTGTATAGCTGGGGGAGATGTTTCAGGAGATATGGTGTGTGGGGGGGGGGCTGTCTGTATAGCTGGGGAAGATGTTTCAGGAGATATGGTGTGTTGGGGGGCTGTCTGTATAGCTGGGGAAGATGTTTCAGGAGATATGGTGTGTTGGGGGGCTGTCTGTATAGCTGGGGAAGATGTTTCAGGAGATATGGTGTGTTGGGGGGCTGTCTGTATAGCTGGGGAAGATGTTTCAGGAGATATGGTGTGTTGGGGGGCTGTCTGTATAGCTGGGGAAGATGTTTCAGGAGATATGGTGTGTTGGGGGGCTGTCTGTATAGCTGGGGAAGATGTTTCAGGAGATATTGTGTGTTGGGGGGCTGCCTGTATAGCTGGGGAAGATGTTTCAGGAGATATGGTGTGTTGGGGGGGGGGGGGGGGCTGTCTGTATAGCTGGGGGAGATGTTTCAGGAGATATGGTGTGTTGGGGTGCTGTCTGTATAGCTGGGGGCTGTCTGTATAGCTGGGGGAGATGTTTCAGGACATATGGTGTGTTGAGGGGGGAGGGCTGTCTGTATAGCTGGGGGAGATGTTTCAGGAGATATGGTGTGTGGGGGGGGGGCTGTCTGTATAGCTGGGGAAGATGTTTCAGGAGATATGGTGTGTTGGGGGGGCTGTCTGTATAGCTGGGGAAGATGTTTCAGGAGATATGGTGTGTTGGGGGGCTGTCTGTATAGCTGGGGAAGATGTTTCAGGAGATATGGTGTGTTGGGGGGCTGTCTGTATAGCTGGGGAAGATGTTTCAGGAGATATGGTGTGTTGGGGGGCTGTCTGTATAGCTGGGGAAGATGTTTCAGGAGATATGGTGTGTTGGGGGGCTGTCTGTATAGCTGGGGAAGATGTTTCAGGAGATATGGTGTGTTGGGGGGCTGTCTGTATAGCTGGGGAAGATGTTTCAGGAGATATGGTGTGTTGGGGGGCTGTCTGTATAGCTGGGGAAGATGTTTCAGGAGATATGGTGTGTTGGGGGGCTGTCTGTATAGCTGGGGAAGATGTTTCAGGAGATATGGTGTGTTGGGGGGCTGTCTGTATAGCTGGGGAAGATGTTTCAGGAGATATGGTGTGTTGGGGGGCTGTCTGTATAGCTGGGGAAGATGTTTCAGGAGATATGGTGTGTTGGGGGGCTGTCTGTATAGCTGGGGAAGATGTTTCAGGAGATATGGTGTGTTGGGGGGCTGTCTGTATAGCTGGGGAAGATGTTTCAGGAGATATGGTGTGTTGGGGGGCTGTCTGTATAGCTGGGGAAGATGTTTCAGGAGATATGGTGTGTTGGGGGGCTGTCTGTATAGCTGGGGAAGATGTTTCAGGAGATATGGTGTGTTGGGGGGGCTGTCTGTATAGCTGGGGAAGATGTTTCAGGAGATATGGTGTGTTGGGGGGCTGTCTGTATAGCTGGGGAAGATGTTTCAGGAGATATGGTGTGTTGGGGGGGCTGTCTGTATAGCTGGGGAAGATGTTTCAGGAGATATGGTGTGTTGGGGGGCTGTCTGTATAGCTGGGGAAGATGTTTCAGGAGATATGGTGTGTTGGGGGGCTGTCTGTATAGCTGGGGAAGATGTTTCAGGAGATATGGTGTGTTGGGGGGCTGTCTGTATAGCTGGGGAAGATGTTTCAGGAGATATGGTGTGTTGGGGGGCTGTCTGTATAGCTGGGGAAGATGTTTCAGGAGATATGGTGTGTTGGGGGGCTGTCTGTATAGCTGGGGAAGATGTTTCAGGAGATATGGTGTGTTGGGGGGCTGTCTGTATAGCTGGGGAAGATGTTTCAGGAGATATGGTGTGTTGGGGGGGCTGTCTGTATAGCTGGGGAAGATGTTTCAGGAGATATGGTGTGTTGGGGGGCTGTCTGTATAGCTGGGGAAGATGTTTCAGGAGATATGGTGTGTTGGGGGGCTGTCTGTATAGCTGGGGAAGATGTTTCAGGAGATATGGTGTGTTGGGGGGCTGTCTGTATAGCTGGGGAAGATGTTTCAGGAGATATGGTGTGTTGGGGGGCTGTCTGTATAGCTGGGGAAGATGTTTCAGGAGATATGGTGTGTTGGGGGGCTGTCTGTATAGCTGGGGAAGATGTTTCAGGAGATATGGTGTGTTGGGGGGCTGTCTGTATAGCTGGGGAAGATGTTTCAGGAGATATGGTGTGTTGGGGGGCTGTCTGTATAGCTGGGGAAGATGTTTCAGGAGATATGGTGTGTTGGGGGGGCTGTCTGTATAGCTGGGGAAGATGTTTCAGGAGATATGGTGTGTTGGGGGGCTGTCTGTATAGCTGGGGAAGATGTTTCAGGAGATATGGTGTGTTGGGGGGCTGTCTGTATAGCTGGGGAAGATGTTTCAGGAGATATGGTGTGTTGGGGGGCTGTCTGTATAGCTGGGGAAGATGTTTCAGGAGATATGGTGTGTTGGGGGGCTGTCTGTATAGCTGGGGAAGATGTTTCAGGAGATATGGTGTGTTGGGGGGCTGTCTGTATAGCTGGGGAAGATGTTTCAGGAGATATGGTGTGTTGGGGGGCTGTCTGTATAGCTGGGGAAGATGTTTCAGGAGATATGGTGTGTTGGGGGGCTGTCTGTATAGCTGGGGAAGATGTTTCAGGAGATATGGTGTGTTGGGGGGCTGTCTGTATAGCTGGGGAAGATGTTTCAGGAGATATGGTGTGTTGGGGGGCTGTCTGTATAGCTGGGGAAGATGTTTCAGGAGATATGGTGTGTTGGGGGGGCTGTCTGTATAGCTGGGGAAGATGTTTCAGGAGATATGGTGTGTTGGGGGGCTGTCTGTATAGCTGGGGAAGATGTTTCAGGAGATATGGTGTGTTGGGGGGCTGTCTGTATAGCTGGGGAAGATGTTTCAGGAGATATGGTGTGTTGGGGGGCTGTCTGTATAGCTGGGGAAGATGTTTCAGGAGATATGGTGTGTTGGGGGGCTGTCTGTATAGCTGGGGAAGATGTTTCAGGAGATATGGTGTGTTGGGGGGCTGTCTGTATAGCTGGGGAAGATGTTTCAGGAGATATGGTGTGTTGGGGGGCTGTCTGTATAGCTGGGGAAGATGTTTCAGGAGATATGGTGTGTTGGGGGGGGGCTGTCTGTATAGCTGGGGGAGATGTTTCAGGAGATATGGTGTGTTGGGGGGCTGTCTGTATAGCTGGGGGCTGTCTGTATAGCTGGGGGAGATGTTTCAGGACATATGGTGTGTTGAGGGGGGAGGGCTGTCTGTATAGCAGGGGGAGATGTTTCAGGAGATATGGTGTGTGGGGGGGGGGGCTGTCTGTATAGCTGGGGAAGATGTTTCAGGAGATATGGTGTGTTGGGGGGCTGTCTGTATAGCTGGGGAAGATGTTTCAGGAGATATGGTGTGTTGGGGGGCTGTCTGTATAGCTGGGGAAGATGTTTCAGGAGATATGGTGTGTTGGGGGGCTGTCTGTATAGCTGGGGAAGATGTTTCAGGAGATATGGTGTGTTGGGGGGCTGTCTGTATAGCTGGGGAAGATGTTTCAGGAGATATGGTGTGTTGGGGGGCTGTCTGTATAGCTGGGGAAGATGTTTCAGGAGATATGGTGTGTTGGGGGGCTGTCTGTATAGCTGGGGAAGATGTTTCAGGAGATATGGTGTGTTGGGGGGCTGTCTGTATAGCTGGGGAAGATGTTTCAGGAGATATGGTGTGTTGGGGGGCTGTCTGTATAGCTGGGGAAGATGTTTCAGGAGATATGGTGTGTTGGGGGGCTGTCTGTATAGCTGGGGAAGATGTTTCAGGAGATATGGTGTGTTGGGGGGCTGTCTGTATAGCTGGGGAAGATGTTTCAGGAGATATGGTGTGTTGGGGGGCTGTCTGTATAGCTGGGGAAGATGTTTCAGGAGATATGGTGTGTTGGGGGGCTGTCTGTATAGCTGGGGAAGATGTTTCAGGAGATATGGTGTGTTGGGGGGCTGTCTGTATAGCTGGGGAAGATGTTTCAGGAGATATGGTGTGTTGGGGGGCTGTCTGTATAGCTGGGGAAGATGTTTCAGGAGATATGGTGTGTTGGGGGGCTGTCTGTATAGCTGGGGAAGATGTTTCAGGAGATATGGTGTGTTGGGGGGCTGTCTGTATAGCTGGGGAAGATGTTTCAGGAGATATGGTGTGTTGGGGGGCTGTCTGTATAGCTGGGGAAGATGTTTCAGGAGATATGGTGTGTTGGGGGGCTGTCTGTATAGCTGGGGAAGATGTTTCAGGAGATATGGTGTGTTGGGGGGCTGTCTGTATAGCTGGGGAAGATGTTTCAGGAGATATGGTGTGTTGGGGGGCTGTCTGTATAGCTGGGGAAGATGTTTCAGGAGATATGGTGTGTTGGGGGGCTGTCTGTATAGCTGGGGAAGATGTTTCAGGAGATATGGTGTGTTGGGGGGCTGTCTGTATAGCTGGGGAAGATGTTTCAGGAGATATGGTGTGTTGGGGGGCTGTCTGTATAGCTGGGGAAGATGTTTCAGGAGATATGGTGTGTTGGGGGGCTGTCTGTATAGCTGGGGAAGATGTTTCAGGAGATATGGTGTGTTGGGGGGCTGTCTGTATAGCTGGGGAAGATGTTTCAGGAGATATGGTGTGTTGGGGGGCTGTCTGTATAGCTGGGGAAGATGTTTCAGGAGATATGGTGTGTTGGGGGGCTGTCTGTATAGCTGGGGAAGATGTTTCAGGAGATATGGTGTGTTGGGGGGCTGTCTGTATAGCTGGGGAAGATGTTTCAGGAGATATGGTGTGTTGGGGGGCTGTCTGTATAGCTGGGGAAGATGTTTCAGGAGATATGGTGTGTTGGGGGGCTGTCTGTATAGCTGGGGAAGATGTTTCAGGAGATATGGTGTGTTGGGGGGCTGTCTGTATAGCTGGGGAAGATGTTTCAGGAGATATGGTGTGTTGGGGGGCTGTCTGTATAGCTGGGGAAGATGTTTCAGGAGATATGGTGTGTTGGGGGGCTGTCTGTATAGCTGGGGAAGATGTTTCAGGAGATATGGTGTGTTGGGGGGCTGTCTGTATAGCTGGGGAAGATGTTTCAGGAGATATGGTGTGTTGGGGGGCTGTCTGTATAGCTGGGGAAGATGTTTCAGGAGATATGGTGTGTTGGGGGGCTGTCTGTATAGCTGGGGAAGATGTTTCAGGAGATATGGTGTGTTGGGGGGCTGTCTGTATAGCTGGGGAAGATGTTTCAGGAGATATGGTGTGTTGGGGGGCTGTCTGTATAGCTGGGGAAGATGTTTCAGGAGATATGGTGTGTTGGGGGGCTGTCTGTATAGCTGGGGAAGATGTTTCAGGAGATATGGTGTGTTGGGGGGCTGTCTGTATAGCTGGGGAAGATGTTTCAGGAGATATGGTGTGTTGGGGGGCTGTCTGTATAGCTGGGGAAGATGTTTCAGGAGATATGGTGTGTTGGGGGGCTGTCTGTATAGCTGGGGAAGATGTTTCAGGAGATATGGTGTGTTGGGGGGCTGTCTGTATAGCTGGGGAAGATGTTTCAGGAGATATGGTGTGTTGGGGGGCTGTCTGTATAGCTGGGGAAGATGTTTCAGGAGATATGGTGTGTTGGGGGGCTGTCTGTATAGCTGGGGAAGATGTTTCAGGAGATATGGTGTGTTGGGGGGCTGTCTGTATAGCTGGGGGAGATGTTTCAGGAGATATGGTGTGTTGGGGGGGGAGGGCTGTCTGTATAGCTGGGGAAGATGTTTCAGGAGATATGGTGTGTTGAGGGGGGGGCTGTCTGTATAGCTGGGGAAGATGTTTCAGGAGATATGGTGTGTTGGGGGGCTGTCTGTATAGCTGGGGAAGATGTTTCAGGAGATATGGTGTGTTGGGGGGCTGTCTGTATAGCTGGGGAAGATGTTTCAGGAGATATGGTGTGTTGGGGGGGCTGTCTGTATAGCTGGGGAAGATGTTTCAGGAGACATGGTGTGTTTTTTGGGGGGGGGGGACTGTCTGTATAGCTGGGGAAGATGTTTCAGGAGATATGGTGTGTTGGGGGGGGGCTGTCTGTATAGCTGGGGAAGATGTTTCAGGAGATATGGTGTGTTGGGGGGCTGTCTGTATAGCTGGGGAAGATGTTTCAGGAGATATGGTGTGTTGGGGGGCTGTCTGTATAGCTGGGGAAGATGTTTCAGGAGATATGGTGTGTTGGGGGGCTGTCTGTATAGCTGGGGAAGATGTTTCAGGAGATATGGTGTGTTGGGGGGCTGTCTGTATAGCTGGGGAAGATGTTTCAGGAGATATGGTGTGTTGGGGGGCTGTCTGTATAGCTGGGGAAGATGTTTCAGGAGATATGGTGTGTTGGGGGGGCTGTCTGTATAGCTGGGGAAGATGTTTCAGGAGATATGGTGTGTTGGGGGGGGGGGGGCTGTCTGTATAGCTGGGGAAGATGTTTCAGGAGATATGGTGTGTTGGGGGGGGGCTGTCTGTATAGCTGGGGAAGATGTTTCAGGAGATATGGTGTGTTGGGGGGCTGTCTGTATAGCTGGGGAAGATGTTTCAGGAGATATGGTGTGTTGGGGGGCTGTCTGTATAGCTGGGGAAGATGTTTCAGGAGATATGGTGTGTTGGGGGGCTGTCTGTATAGCTGGGGAAGATGTTTCAGGAGATATGGTGTGTTGGGGGGCTGTCTGTATAGCTGGGGAAGATGTTTCAGGAGATATGGTGTGTTGGGGGGCTGTCTGTATAGCTGGGGAAGATGTTTCAGGAGATATGGTGTGTTGGGGGGGGGGCTGTCTGCATAGCTGGGGAAGATGTTTCAGGAGATATGGTGTGTTGGGGGGCTGTCTGTATAGCTGGGGAAGATGTTTCAGGAGATATGGTGTGTTGGGGGGCTGTCTGTATAGCTGGGGAAGATGTTTCAGGAGATATGGTGTGTTGGGGGGGGGGCTGTCTGTATAGCTGGGGAAGATGTTTCAGGAGATATGGTGTGTTGGGGGGGGGGCTGTCTGTATAGCTGGGGAAGATGTTTCAGGAGATATGGTGTGTTGGGGGGCGGAGGGGGGGGGGCTGTCTGTATAGCTGGGGAAGATGTTTCAGGAGATATGGTGTGTTGGGGGGCTGTCTGTATAGCTGGGGAAGATGTTTCAGGAGATATGGTGTGTTGGGGGGCTGTCTGTATAGCTGGGGAAGATGTTTCAGGAGATATGGTGTGTTGGGGGGCTGTCTGTATAGCTGGGGAAGATGTTTCAGGAGATATGGTGTGTTGGGGGGCTGTCTGTATAGCTGGAGAAGATGTTTCAGGAGATATGGTGTGTTGGGGGGGCTGTCTGTATAGCTGGGGGAGATGTTTCAGGAGATATGGTGTGTTGGGGGGGGGGGGGGGCTGTCTGTATAGCTGGGGAAGATGTTTCAGGAGATATGGTGTGTTGGGGGGGGCTGTCTGTATAGCTGGGGAAGATGTTTCAGGAGATATGGTGTGTTGGGGGGGGCTGTCTGTATAGCTGGGGGAGATGTTTCAGGAGATATGGTGTGTTGGGGGGGGCTGTCTGTATAGCTGGGGGAGATGTTTCAGGAGATATGGTGTGTTGGGGGGGGCTGTCTGTTTAGCTGGGGGAGATGTTTCAGGAGATATGGTGTGTTGGGGGGGCTGTCTGTATAGCTGGGGAAGATGTTTCAGGAGATATGGTGTGTTGGGGGGCTGTCTGTATAGCTGGGGGAGATGTTTCAGGAGATATGGTGTGTTGGGGGGCTGTCTGTATAGCTGGGGGAGATGGGTTGGCTATACGGCTGGGGGAGAAGGGTTGGCTATACGGTTGGGGGAGAAGGGTTGGCTATACGGTTGCATATGGGGTAGAGGGCAAGGTGAGTATGCAGCACAGGGGATGTTCCTTTTTTAAAGGGGGTGGAGGGGATATTTTTATGAAATGAGGATGTATCATTAAAGACAAAAAGTATTTCTCTCTGTCTCTCTCTCTGTCTCTCTCTCTCCCCCCCTCTCTCGCCTCTCTCTCTCTCCCTCTGTCGCCTCTCTCTCTCTCCCTCTGTCGCCTCTCTCTCTCTCCCTCTCTCGCCTCTCTCTCTCTCCCTCTGTCGCCTCTCTCTCTCCTCTCTCTGATTGTGTAGTAGTGGAGATATACACTCATTCAATCAATTGCTAATTGCCAGGGTGTATTGATGTCTCCTGGGATGTTGCAGCAGCTCCCCAGTGGTCTGTAATCCTGGCAGCAGGAGCTCGAGTGGGAGACTAGAGGAGAGCTCAGGGGACAGACTACACTGCTGTCTGGATCAAGCCACTACTTTTACAGGGCTGTGAGACTAGAGGAGAGCTCAGGGGACAGACTACACTGCTGTCTGGATCAAGTCACTACTTTTACAGGGCTGTGAGAGGAGAGGAGAGCTCAGGGGACAGACTACACTGCTGTCTGGATCAAGTCACTACTTTTACAGGGCTGTGAGAGGAGAGGAGAGCTCAGAGGACAGACTACACTGCACTCTCTTATCTGTCTGAATCCAAATACTACTAAGATGAACTAGAGGATGAACTAAGTATGACAGATATGGTTCTCCGCCTCCAAAGGAAAGGTACTCTGAGCTAGAATGACATCTATGTGACGATGGGATACTTTTTCCTCTCCTACGATATTTTACATTTTCAGCAAGCTGTAAGACGCAGTTGATGGCTGTAAGAATCAGTTGATGGCTGTAAGAATCAGTTGATGGCTGTAAGAATCAGTTGATGGCTGTAAGAATCAGTTGATGGCTGTAAGAATCAGTTGATGGCTGTATGAATCAGTTGATGGCTGTATGAATCAGTTGATGGCTGTAATATTCAGTTGATGGCTGTAATAATCAGTTGATGGCTGTAATAATCAGTTGATGGCTGTAATAATCAGTTGATGGCTGTAAGAATCAGTTGATGGCTGTAAGAATCAGTTGATGGCTGTAAGAATCAGTTGATGGCTGTAAGACGCAGTTGATGGCTGTAAGACGCAGTTGATGGCTGTAAGACGCAGTTGATGGCTGTAAGACGCAGTTGATGGCTGTAAGAATCAGCTGATGGCTGTAAGAATCAGCTGATGGCTGTAAGAATCAGCTGATGGCTGTATGAATCAGTCGATGGCTGTATGAATCAGTCGATGGCTGTATGAATCTGTCGATGGCTGTATGAATCAGTCGATGGCTGTATGAATCAGTCGATGGCTGTATGAATCAGTCGATGGCTGTAAGAATCAGTCGATGGCTGTATGAATCAGTCGATGGCTGTATGAATCAGTCGATGGCTGTAAGAATCAGTCGATGGCTGTAAGAATCAGTCGATGGCTGTAAGAATCAGTCGATGGCTGTAAGAATCAGTTGATGGCTGTAAGAATCAGTTGATGGCTGTATGAATCAGTTGATGGCTGTAAGAATCAGTTGATGGCTGTAAGAATCAGTTGATGGCTGTATGAATCAGTTGATGGCTGTATGAATCAGTCGATGGCTGTAAGAATCAGTCGATGGCTGTATGAATCAGTCGATGGCTGTAAGAATCAGTCGATGGCTGTAAGAATCAGTCGATGGCTGTAAGAATCAGTCGATGGCTGTAAGAATCAGTCGATGGCTGTAAGAATCAGTCGATGGCTGTAAGAATCAGTCGATGGCTGTATGAATCAGTCGATGGCTGTATGAATCAGTTGATGGCTGTATGAATCAGTTGATGGCTGTAAGACGCAGTTGATGGCTGTAAGACGCAGTCGATGGCTGTAAGACGCAGTCGATGGCTGTATGAATCAGTCGATGGCTGTATGAATCAGTCGATGGCTGTAAGAATCAGTCGATGGCTGTAAGAATCAGTCGATGGCTGTAAGAATCAGTTGATGGCTGTATGAATCAGTCGATGGCTGTAAGAATCAGTCGATGGCTGTAAGAATCAGTCGATGGCTGTAAGAATCAGTCGATGGCTGTAAGAATCAGTTGATGGCTGTAAGAATCAGTCGATGGCTGTATGAATCAGTTGATGGCTGTATGAATCAGTTGATGGCTGTATGAATCAGTTGATGGCTGTAAGAATCAGTTGATGGCTGTATGAATCAGTCGATGGCTGTAAGAATCAGTCGATGGCTGTAAGAATCAGTCGATGGCTGTATGAATCAGTTGATGGCTGTAAGAATCAGTCGATGGCTGTATGAATCAGTCGATGGCTGTATGAATCAGTCGATGGCTGTATGAATCAGTTGATGGCTGATGCAGTGCATTGGAGGCAGCAATTTCAGACCAGTAAACACAAGGACAAAACTCGACAGCAGATCATTATCAGCTTTCATTGATAAGAAATAACGACAACAGCACTCTAAGGAAGCCAATGCAAAAAACAAAGTGAAAACAAAATGACACAAGAAACAGGGTTGATACAAAGCAGGAAACAGGGTTGATACAAAGCAGGAAACAGGGTTGATACAAAGCAGGAAACAGGGTTGATACAAGGCAGGAAACAGGGTTGATACAAGGCAGGAAACAGGGTTGATACAAAGCAGGAAACAGGGTTGATACAAGGCAGGAAACAGGGTTGATACAAGGCAGGAAACAGGGTTGATACAAGGCAGGAAACAGGGTTGATACAAGGCAGGAAACAGGGTTGATACAAGGCAGGAAACAGGGTTGATACAAAGCAGGAAACAGGGTTGATACAAAGCAGGAAACAGGGTTGATACAAGGCAGGAAACAGGGTTGATACAAGGCAGGAAACAGGGTTGATACAAGGCAGGAAACAGGGTTGATACAAGGCAGGAAACAGGGTTGATACAAGGCATGAAACAGGGTTGATACAAGGCAGGAAACAGGGTTGATACAAGGCAGGAAACAGGGTTGATACAAGGCAGGAAACAGGGTTGATACAAGGCAGGAAACAGGGTTGATACAAGGCAGGAAACAGGGTTGATACAAGGCAGGAAACAGGGTTGATACAAGGCAGGAAACAGGGTTGATACAAGGCAGGAAACAGGGTTGATACAAGGCAGGAAACAGGGTTGATACAAGGCAGGAAACAGGGTTGATACAAAGCAGGAAACAGGGTTGATACTAGGCAGGAAACAGGGTTGATACAAGGCAGGAAACAGGGTTGATACAAAGCAGGAAACAGGGTTGATACAAGGCAGGAAACAGGGTTGATACAAAGCAGGAAATAGGGTTGATACAGAGCAGGAAATAGGGTTGATACAAAGCAGGAAACAGGGTTGATACAAGGCAGGAAACAGGGTTGATACAAAGCAGGAAACAGGGTTGATACAAGGCAGGAACACAATGGAGTTAGTGCTTTCAAGCTCTCACACACACACACACACACACACACACACACACACACACACACACACACACACGCACACACACGCACACACACGCACACACACGCACACACATCCATCCACATCCATCCACACCCATCCATGCATCCCCCTCCGTCTCCTTAATTCCAGCATGCAAGAAGAGGCCTTTCTTAGGGCACAGGGCAGGACATTACAGGCGACACAAGCCACGTCATCCCAGATCCCCCTAGCTGATCTACGTAGTCTAGAGTTCAGAGTGGACAGGAAGGGTATCTCAGACCCCACAGGGCCATGCAGGGTCATCTCCAGGCAGGTGACAGATATGCAGGGTCATCTCCAGGCAGGTGACAGATATGCAGTGTGCCCCTGTAACTGAAGCTTTTCCTGGTCTCTCAGGAACAAGAGCCATCAGTCAGGTGACTCATGCAGAGAGAGAGACACATGCGTTGGCCGTAGAGGAGAGACGGGGACGGGTCTTCAACCCTCTGCTCTGGCTTTGGATTGGTCAGACACTAGCAGAGGCGGGGCCTTCAGCCCTCTGGTCTGACTTGGGATTGGTCAGATGTTACGTAGCAGCTCACCAGGACAGTCCAAACAACCAATCAAGTCATCAGCAACACATTTCAGAAGGAAGGAACACTATTACTACGACAACAAAACCAAAACATTCCAAAAGCAAATACAATGTATATCTAGATCTCTTTAATATCATATCTTAGCTTCATGTTAACAGCCACTAGTCTGCTCGCACGGGAATGGCTGTAGGGTCTTAGGGTCTGAGCTGAGGGCTTTGATTGGTCGTCTGCAGCATGTTGACATGTCCGTCTCCCGACGGGGGGAGGGACTGACTGCTCATGGAGAGGTTCAGGCTGTTCCGTCCGCCTGGAGAACTGTGGTTATTGTAGTTTTGTCCCAGGGTAGTCTGGAGCAATGCGTCAGAAGAGAAGAGAACTATGGGTATTGTAGTTCTGACTCTCAACATGCCAGGAGGTCTGGGGGCTGCCATAAGAGCAGAGGACTGTGGGTATTGTAGTTCTGTCCCTCATGCGGTCACTCAGGGTAGTCTGGGGCCATGCGTCAGAAAAGGACTATGGGTATTGTAATCATGTCTCTCAGGAGGATTGTGGGTAGTGTAGTCGTCCAAGGCCCTAGTCTGTCAGCTGGCAGCGTAGCTAGAGAGGAAGCTGTAGAACATGGGGAGTTTCATCCTCTGCTGGTCTCTCCTACACCAGGCCATGACCGTCCCCTCACTGTTAGCGGTGTAGAGGTGGTGGCCGTCACAGGAATACGTCAGACTGATGATAGGCTTGTTCGACTTGGGGAAGGTGATCTCTCTCACTGGCTTCAGGTCCCAGGTGCTCCACAGCCTGAATGGTTGTGACGAGAGGAAAAAGGAAGACCTTTGTTATTTGACATTTATTCAGGAAGCCACATTCAGATTCAGAACGTCTTTATGTCACTACCCAGGTTTCCATCCAATTGAGAGACAGTTTTTCCACGCGCATATTAAAACATTTGCATATAAACAATATGTGCATTTTCCCAGGAGAGATGTTTTTCCATCAGATTGATTTGTTGCAGATAAAAGAACGTGAACAGAAAGATATCTTGTACAGAATAAAAAATACAACTTAAAATGGGTTTCCATCTCAAATGTTTTTCTTATATAATGAATGTGCCCACTCTGGTCTTGGTACGTTCTCTCTAGCCAACAGAGATAGTGTGGGTAGGCTACATACAGTTCCTTCAGGAAGTATTGGTACGTTCTCTCTAGCCAACAGAGATAGTGTGGGTAGGCTACATACAGTTCCTTCAGGAAGTATTGGTACGTTCTCTCTAGCCAACAGAGATGGTGTGGGTAGGCTACATACAGTTCCTTCAGGAAGTATTCACACCCCTAGACTTATTCCAAATGTTGTTGTGTTACAGCCTGAATTCAAAAATATATGTAATATTTTTTTTCTTCTCAGCAATCTACACACAAAACCCCATAATGACGAAGTGAAAACATGTTTTTAGACATTTTGGTAAATGTTTTGAAAATGAAATACAGAAATATCTAATTTACATAAGTATTCAACCCCCTGAGTCAAAACTTTGTAGAAGCACATTTGGCAGCGATTACAGCTGTGAGTCTTTCTGGGTAAGTCTCTAAGAGCTGTGAGTCTTTCTGGGTAAGGCTCTAAGAGCTGTGAGTCTTTCTGGGTAAGGCTCTAAGAGCTGTGAGTGTTTCTGGGTAAGTCTCCAAGAGCTGTGAGTCTTTCTGGGTAAGGCTCTAAGAGCTGTGAGTCTTTCCGGGTAAGGCTCTAAGAGCTGTGAGTCTTTCCGGGTAAGGCTCTAAGAGCTGTGAGTCTTTCTGGGTAAGGCTCTAAGAGCTGTGAGTCTTTCTGGGTAAGGCTCTAAGAGCTGTGAGTCTTTCTGGGTAAGGCTCTAAGAGCTGTGAGTCTTACTCCCCAGTCCTTAATGATGACAAGCATACCCATAACATGATGCAGACACCACTATGCTTGAAAATATGGAGAGTGGTACTCAGTAATGTGTTGTATTGGATTTACCTCAAACATAATAGTTTGTATTCCGGACATAAGTTACTTTCTTTGTCACATTTTCTGTCGTATTACTTTAGTGCCTTGTTGCAAACAGGATGCATGTTTTGGAATATTTGTATTCTGTACAGGCTTCCTTCTTTTCACTCTGTTATTTAGATTAGTATTCTGTAGTAACTACAATGTTGTTGATCCATCCTCAGGTTTCTCTTATCACAGCCATTAAACACTAACTATTTTAAAGTCACCATTGGTCTCATGGTGAAATCCCTGAGCGGTTTCCTTCCTCTCCGGCAGCTTAGTTAGGAAGGAAGCCTGTATCTTTGTAGTGACTGGGTGTATTGATGCACCATCCAAAGTGTAATTAATAACTTCACCGTGCTCAAAAGGATATTCAATGTCTGATTTTATAAGTTTACCCATCTACCAATAGGTGCCCTTCGTTGTGAAGTGTTGGAAAACCTCTGGGTCTTCGGAGTTGAATCTGTGTTTGAAATTCGCTGCTTGACTGAGCTCTTACAGATAATTGTATGTGTGGGGTACAGAGATGATGTGTAGGGTACAGAGATGATGTGTGGGGTACAGAGATGATGTGTGGGGTACAGAGATGATGTGTGGGGTACAGAGATGACGTGTGGGGTACAGAGATGACGTGTGGGGTACAGAGATGATGTGTGGGGTACAGAGATGATGTGTGGGGTACAGAGATGATGTGTGGGGTACAGAGATGATGTGTGGGGTACAGAGATGATGTGTGGGGTACAGAGATGATGTGTGGGGTACAGAGATGATGTGTGGGGTACAGAGATGATGTGTGGGGTACAGAGATGATGTGTGGGGTACAGAGATGATGTGTGGGGTACAGAGATGATGTGTGGGGTACAGAGATGATGTGTGGGGTACAGAGATGATGTGTGGGGTACAGAGATGATGTGTAGGGTACAGAGATGATGTGTGGGGTACAGAGATGATGTGTGGGGTACAGAGATGATGTGTAGGGTACAGAGATGATGTGTGGGGTACAGAGATGATGTGTGGGGTACAGAGATGATGTGTGGGGTACAGAGATGATGTGTAGGGTACAGAGATGATGTGTAGGGTACAGAGATGATGTGTGGGGTACAGAGATGATGTGTAGGGTACAGAGATGATGTGTGGGGTACAGAGATGATGTGTGGGGTACAGAGATGATGTGTGGGGTACAGAGATGATGTGTGGGGTACAGAGATGATGTGTGGGGTACAGAGATGATGTGTGGGGTACAGAGATGATGTGTGGGGTACAGAGATGATGTGTGGGGTACAGAGATGATGTGTAGGGTACAGAGATGACGTGTAGGGTACAGAGATGATGTGTAGGGTACAGAGATGATGTGTGGGGTACAGAGATGATGTGTAGGGTACAGAGATGATGTGTGGGGTACAGAGATGACGTGTAGGGTACAGAGATGATGTGTAGGGTACAGAGATGATGTGTAGGGTACAGAGATGATGTGTAGGGTACAGAGATGATGTGTAGGGTACAGAGATGATGTGTAGGGTACAGAGATGATGTGTGGGGTACAGAGATGATGTGTGGGGTACAGAGATGAGTTAGTCATTCAAAAATAATTTTAAACACTATTATTGCACACAGAGTGAGTCCATGACACTTATGTGACTTGTTCAGCACATTTTGACTCCTGAACTTATTTAGCCTTGCCATAACGAAGAGGTCGAATACTTATTGACTCAAGACATTTCAGCTTTTAACTTGAAATTATTTGTAAAAAACGTAACATAATTTACATTTTGTAACAACAAAATGTGGACAAGTCGAGGGGTGTGAACACTGTCTGAAGGCTCCGCACACGAGGAGGAGATTATGGAGAAAGAGACTTTTATCTGTCAAACGGCAGCCAAGTCCATATTTATCGAAAGGAGCATCAACACAAAAATCATCACGTCAATCAAAGTTTATTACATCAATATTTGTTCAGAAAGGCGTTTCCGCAACAATTTGTCACATAATTAATTTTACAGTCACAAAAAAGTATCCCACCGTGTCTAATGTATTTAGTTTTTTCGACATTTGGAAAGTTTATCGACAAATTTGAGGTTTTCATCAGGTCTGTAGTGACATTCTCTATCCAACATGTACTTTACTCACGTTAAAAGTTTGGAGGGAAACCTGGGTAATTCTGGACAATTTGTTTACAGCAGCATAAAAAGAGTCACAAGGAAACAAGACTCGTGCACAGAGAGACAGACAGGAAGCTGCTCACCTGACCACTCCGTTCTCCAGTCCCCCTGTGATGACGTTGACAGACACTCCCTCCGGCTGATTGGAGAACGCCACAGAGCAGATGATCTCGCGACAGTGGACGTGGCCAATCAGATCGCCGTTCACAGTCCACAACCGTAGGTCACTGCCCCCGCCCACTGGATGTACACAATGACATCATGGGTTAGAGGATGAGGGATACACGCAGGCAGTCAGCCAGACACGCAGGCAGTCAGCCAGACACACGCGGGCAGTCAGCCAGACACACGCGGGCAGTCAGCCAGACACACGCGGGCAGTCAGCCAGACACACGCGGGCAGTCAGCCAGACACACGCGGGCAGTCAGCCAGACACACGCGGGCAGTCAGCCAGACACACGCGGGCAGTCAGCCAGACACACGCGGGCAGTCAGCCAGACACACGCGGGCAGTCAGCCAGACACACGCGGGCAGTCAGCCAGACACACGCGGGCAGTCAGCCAGACACACGCAGGCAGTCACCCAGGCACACGCAGGCAGTCAGCCAGACACGCGGGCAGTCACCCAGACACACGCGGGCAGTCAGCCAGACACACGCGGGCAGTCAGCCAGACAAACGCTGGCAGTCAGCCAGACACACGCGGGCAGTCAGCCAGACACGCAGGCAGTCAGCCAGACACGCAGACAGTCAGCCAGACACGCAGGCAGTCACCCAGACACACGCAGGCAGTCAGCCAGACACGCAGGCAGTCAGCCAGACACGCAGGCAGTCAGCCAGACACGCAGGCAGTCACCCAGACACACGCAGACAGTCAGCCAGACACGCAGGCAGTCAGCCAGACACGCAGACAGTCAGCCAGACACGCAGGCAGTCACCCAGACACACAGGCAGTCAGCCAGACACGCATGCAGTCAACCAGACACGCAGGCAGTCAGCCAGACACGCAGACAGTCAGCCAGACACGCAGGCAGTCAGCCAGACACGCAGGCAGTCAGCCAGACACGCAGGCAGTCAGCCAGACACGCAGGCAGTCAGCCAGAGACGCAGGCAGTCAGCCAGAGACGCAGGCAGTCAGCCAGACACGCGGGCAGTCAGCCAGACACATGCAGGCAGTCAGCCAGACACACGCAGGCAGTCACCCAGACACACGCAGGCAGTCAGCCAGACACGCAGGCAGTCACCCAGACACACGCAGGCAGTCAGCCAGACACGCAGGCAGTCACCCAGACACACGCAGGCAGTCAGCCAGACACGCAGGCAGTCAGCCAGACACGCAGGCAGTCAGCCAGACACGCAGGCAGTCAGCCAGACACGCAGGCAGTCAGCCAGACACGCAGGCAGTCAGCCAGACACACAGGCAGTCAGACAGACAAAAACGCACTAGACTATATACAGTAACAGACAGGTCCTCCCACTAGACTAGACTATATACAGTAACAACCAGGTCCTCCCACTAGACTAGACTATATACAGTAACAGCCAGGTCCTCCCACTAGACTAGACTATATACAGTAACAGACAGGTCCTCCCACTAGTCTATATACAGTAACAGACAGGTCCTCCCACTAGACTAGACTATATACAGTAACAGACAGGTCCTCCCACTAGACTAGACTATATACAGTAACAGACAGGTCCTCCCACTAGACTAGTCTATATGCAGTAACAGACAGGTCCTCCCACTAGACTAGACTATATACAGTAACAGACAGGTCCTCCCACTAGACTAGTCTATATACAGTAACAGACAGGTCCTCCCACTAGAATATATACAGTAACAGACAGGTCCTCCCACTAGACTAGTCTATATACAGTAACAGATAGGTCCTCCCACTAGACTAGACTATATACAGTAACAGACAGGTCCTCCCACTAGACTAGTCTATATGCAGTAACAGACAGGTCCTCCCACTAGACTAGTCTATATACAGTAACAGCCAGGTCCTCCCACTAGACTATTTACAGTAACAACCAGGTCCTCCCAATAGACTAGACTATATACAGTAACAGCCAGGTCCTCCCACTAGACTAGACTATATACAGTAACAGACAGGTCCTCCCACTAGACTATATACAGTAACAGCCAGGTCCTCCCACTAGACTAGACTATATACAGTAACAGACAGGTCCTCCCACTAGACTATATACAGTAACAGCCAGGTCCTCCCACTAGACTAGACTATATACAGTAACAGACAGGTCCTCACACTAGACTAGACTATTTACAGTAACAACCAGGTCCTCCCACTAGACTATATACAGTAACAGCCAGGTCCTCCCACTAGACTAGACTATATACAGTAACAGACAGGTCCTCCCACTAGACTAGACTATATACAGTAACAGACAGGTCCTCCCACTAGACTAGACTATATACAGTAACAGACAGGTCCTCACACTAGACTAGACTATATACAGTAACAGACAGGTCCTCCCACTAGACTAGTCTATATACAGTAACAACCAGGTCCTCCCAATAGACTATATACAGTAACAGACAGGTCCTCACACTAGACTAGACTATATACAGTAACAGACAGGTCCTCCCACTAGACTAGACAATATACAGTAACAGACAGGTCCTCCCACTAGACTAGACTATATACAGTAACAGACAGGTCCTCCCACTATTCTATATACAGTAACAGCCAGGTCCTCCCACTAGACTATATACAGTAACAGCCAGGTCCTCCCACTAGACTATATACAGTAACAGACAGGTCCTCCCACTAGACTAGTCTATATACAGTAACAGACAGGTCCTCCCACTAGACTATATACAGTAACAGACAGGTCCTCCCAATAGACTAGACTATATACAGTAACAGCCAGGTCCTCCCACTAGACTAGACTATATACAGTAACAGACAGGTCCTCCCACTAGACAATATACAGTAACAGACAGGTCCTCCCACTAGACTAGTCTATATACAGTAACAACCAGGTCCTCCCACTAGACTAGACAATATACAGTAACAGACAGGTCCTCCCACTAGACTAGACAATATACAGTAACAGACAGGTCCTCCCACTAGACTAGACTATATACAGTAACAGACAGGTCCTCCCACTAGACTAGTCTATATACAGTAACAGACAGGTCCTCCCACTAGACTATATACAGTAACAACCAGGTCCTCCCACTAGACTAGTCTATATACAGTAACAACCAGGTCCTCCCACTAGACTATATACAGTAACAGACAAGTCCTCCCACTAGACTAGTCTATATACAGTAACAGACAGGTCCTCCCACTAGACTAGTCTATATACAGTAACAGACAGGTCCTCCCACTAGACTAGTCTATATACAGTAACAGACAGGTCCTCCCACTAGACTAGACTATATACAGTAACAGACAGGTCCTCCCACTAGACTAGACTATATACAGTAACAGACAGGTCCTCCCACTAGACTATATACAGTAACAGATAGGTCCTCCCACTAGACTAGACTATATACAGTAACAGACAGGTCCTCCCACTAGACTATATACAGTAACAGATAGGTCCTCCCACTAGACTAGACTATATACAGTAACAGACAGGTCCTCCCACTAGACTAGTCTATATACAGTAACAGACAGGTCCTCCCACTAGACTATACTATATACAGTAACAGACAGGTCCTCCCACTAGACTAGTCTATATACAGTAACAGACAGGTCCTCCCACTAGACTAGACTATATACAGTAACAGCCAGGTCCTCCCACTAGACTAGACTATATACAGTAACAGACAGGTCCTCCCACTAGACTAGTCTATATACAGTAACAGACAGGTCCTCCCACTAGACTAGTCTATATACAGTAACAGACAGGTCCTCCCACTAGACTAGTCTATATACAGTAACAGACAGGTCCTCCCACTAGACTATATACAGTAACAGACAGGTCCTCCCACTAGACTAGTCTATATACAGTAACAGACAGGTCCTCCCACTAGACTAGACTATATACAGTAACAGACAGGTCCTCCCACTAGACTATATACAGTAACAGACAGGTCCTCCCACTAGACTATATACAGTAACAGACAGGTCCTCCCACTAGACTAGACTATATACAGTAACAGACAGGTCCTCCCACTAGACTAGTCTATATACAGTAACAGACAGGTCCTCCCACTAGACTAGTCTATATACAGTAACAGATAGGTCCTCCCACTAGACTAGACTATATACAGTAACAGACAGGTCCTCCCACTAGACTATATACAGTAACAACCAGGTCCTCCCACTAGACTATATACAGTAACAGACAGGTCCTCCCACTAGACTAGACTATATACAGTAACAGACAGGTCCTCCCACTAGACTATATACAGTAACAGATAGGTCCTCCCACTAGACTAGACTATATACAGTAACAGACAGGTCCTCCCACTAGACTAGACTATATACAGTAACAGCCAGGTCCTCCCACTAGACTAGACTATATACAGTAACAGACAGGTCCTCCCACTAGACTAGACTATATACAGTAACAGACAGGTCCTCCCACTAGACTAGACTATATACAGTAACAGACAGGTCCTCCCACTAGACTATATACAGTAACAGATAGGTCCTCCCACTAGACTAGTCTATATACAGTAACAACCAGGTCCTCCCACTAGACTATATACAGTAACAGACAGGTCCTCCCACTAGACTAGACTATATACAGTAACAGCCAGGTCCTCCCACTAGACTAGACTATATACAGTAACAGACAGGTCCTCCCACTAGACTAGACTATATACAGTAACAGACAGGTCCTCCCACTAGACTAGTCTATATACAGTAACAGACAGGTCCTCCCACTAGACTAGACTATATACAGTAACAGACAGGTCCTCCCACTAGACTATATACAGTAACAGACAGGTCCTCCCACTAGACTATATACAGTAACAACCAGGTCCTCCCACTAGACTAGACTATATACAGTAACAGACAGGTCCTCCCACTAGACTAGTCTATATACAGTAACAGACAGGTCCTCCCACTAGACTAGACTATATACAGTAACAGCCAGGTCCTCCCACTAGACTATATACAGTAACAGACAGGTCCTCCCACTAGACTAGTCTATATACAGTAACAGACAGGTCCTCCCACTAGACTAGTCTATATACAGTAACAGACAGGTCCTCCCACTAGACTAGTCTATATACAGTAACAGATAGGTCCTCCCACTAGACTAGTCTATATACAGTAACAGACAGGTCCTCCCACTAGACTAGTCTATATACAGTAACAGACAGGTCCTCCCACTAGACTAGACTATATACAGTAACAGACAGGTCCTCCCACTAGACTATATACAGTAACAGACAGGTCCTCCCACTAGACTATATACAGTAACAACCAGGTCCTCCCACTAGACTAGACTATATACAGTAACAGACAGGTCCTCCCACTAGACTAGTCTATATACAGTAACAGACAGGTCCTCCCACTAGACTAGACTATATACAGTAACAGACAGGTCCTCCCACTAGACTATATACAGTAACAGACAGGTCCTCCCACTAGACTATATACAGTAACAGACAGGTCCTCCCACTAGACTAGACTATATACAGTAACAGATAGGTCCTCCCACTAGACTAGACTATATACAGTAACAGACAGGTCCTCCCACTAGACTATATACAGTAACAACCAGGTCCTCCCACTAGACTATATACAGTAACAGACAGGTCCTCCCACTAGACTAGACTATATACAGTAACAGACAGGTCCTCCCACTAGACTATATACAGTAACAGATAGGTCCTCCCACTAGACTAGACTATATACAGTAACAGACAGGTCCTCCCACTAGACTAGACTATATACAGTAACAGCCAGGTCCTCCCACTAGACTAGACTATATACAGTAACAGACAGGTCCTCCCACTAGACTATATACAGTAACAGACAGGTCCTCCCACTAGACTAGACTATATACAGTAACAGACAGGTCCTCCCACTAGACTAGACTATATACAGTAACAGACAGGTCCTCCCACTAGACTATATACAGTAACAGATAGGTCCTCCCACTAGACTAGTCTATATACAGTAACAACCAGGTCCTCCCACTAGACTATATACAGTAACAGACAGGTCCTCCCACTAGACTAGTCTATATACAGTAACAGACAGGTCCTCCCACTAGACTAGACTATATACAGTAACAGACAGGTCCTCCCACTAGACTAGACTATATACAGTAACAGCCAGTTCCTCCCACTAGACTAGACTATATACAGTAACAGACAGGTCCTCCCACTAGACTAGACTATATACAGTAACAGACAGGTCCTCCCACTAGACTATATACAGTAACAGATAGGTCCTCCCACTAGACTAGACTATATACAGTAACAGCCAGGTCCTCCCACTAGACTAGTCTATATACAGTAACAGACAGGTCCTCCCACTAGACTAGACTATATACAGTAACAGCCAGGTCCTCCCACTAGACTATATACAGTAACAGACAGGTCCTCCCACTAGACTAGTCTATATACAGTAACAGACAGGTCCTCCCACTAGACTATATACAGTAACAGACAGGTCCTCCCACTAGACTAGACTATATACAGTAACAGACAGGTCCTCACCTGAGTCACAGACCGTAGCGATGTCCCCTGTGGTCTCACTGGCTGACACTGCGGTCACCGGGCTCTTGTGACCCGTCAGGCTCTGGACATAACACAACCTAACAAGACAAAGAGGTGATTATGTCTTCTGTCTTCCATGAATAAAGCCGGGTCATTGTCAGCAGGCCACCACGTACACCCACCTGTTGAGGTCCCAGAGGATGCATGTTCCGTCCCTGGACACAGAGATAAGGATACTGTATGGTTTACACACATGGAGGCTGGTCACCTCGGAGCTGTGGCCATACAGGTGGACCTGGGACTCTACCTCCATCTCTGTAGGCTGCAGGAAAAGATACACAGAGGAAGAGGAGGGAGTTATACACAGGGAGGAAGAGGAAGAAGAGGAGGGAGTTATACACAGGGAACAGGAGGAAGAAGAGGAGGGAGTTATACACAGGTCGGAGGAAGAGGAGGGTGTTATACACAGGGAACAGGAGGAGGAAGAGGAGGGAGTTATACACAGGGAAGAGGAGGAGGAGGGAGTTATATACAGGGAGGAGGAAGAGGAGGGAGTTATACACAGGGAGGAGGAAGAGGAAGAGGAGGGAGTTATACACCGGGAGGAGGAGGAGGAAGGAGTTATACACAGGGAGGAGGAGGAAGAGGAGGAGGAGGAGGGAGTTATACACAGGGAGGAAGAGGAGGGAGTTATACACCGGGAGGAGGAGGAGGAAGGAGTTATACACAGGGAGGAAGAGGAGGAGGAGGAGGGAGTTATACACAGGGAGGAAGAGGAGGAGGAGGAGGGAGTTATACACAGGGAGGAAGAGGAGGGAGTTATACACAGGGACATAAGAAACACAAGACCAAACCTAAAAGCATAGTGAATGACACATGGTTTGATGATGATTCAGAAATCTAAGGAAGTCATTGAGAAATATATCTAATCAAAGACACAGCGAACCATACAACACAAACATACACCTTCAATATGGATTAACACTGAAGCAATACAAACACACAGGAACAGAAAATCAGCTGGATGGAATTGAGGAATCCATCAAACCACTTCTGGGAAAACTGGAATAAATTAAACAAACCTCATCATGAGGAACTGGCTCTCCAAAATGGGGATATGTGGAGAAATCACTTTGCAACCCTCCACAGCAATATAACAAAGAGCCCAGAACAAAAATAAAAATATATCACCTATTGGAAAGACACCACAAAAAATGTAAGTAAACTTCAAATGCTATTTGTCTCTAAACAGACAGTACATGGTGTCAGACTATCTGACCATTGTGACTGATAGAAAACACTGACTAGGTACAGACTCAGAGAGGACAGTCTGGCTATAGAGACCGGTCGTCAGAGACAAACCTGGCTGCCCAGAGAGGACAGTCTGGCTATAGAGACCGGTCGTCACAGACAAACCTGGCTGCCCAGAGAGGACAGTCTGGCTATAGAGACCGGTCGTCACAGACAAACCTGGCTGCCCAGAGAGGACAGTCTGGCTATAGAGACCGGTCGTCACAGACAAACCTGGCTGCCCAGAGAGGACAGTCTGGCTATAGAGACCGGTCGTCACAGACAAACCTGGCTGCCCAGAGAGGACAGTCTGGCTATAGAGACCGGTCGTCAGAGACAAACCTGGCTGCCCAGAGAGGACAGTCTGGCTATAGAGACCGGTCGTCACAGACAAACCTGGTTGCCCAGAGAGGACAGTCTGGCTATAGAGACCGGTCGTCACAGACAAACCTGGCTGCCCAGAGAGGACAGTCTGGCTATAGAGACCGGTCGTCACAGACAAAACTGGCTGCCCAGAGAGGACAGTCTGGCTATAGAGACCGGTCGTCACAGACAAACCTGGCTGTCCAGAGAGGACAGTCTGGCTATAGAGACCGGTCGTCAGAGACAAACCTGGCTGTCCAGAGAGGACAGTCTGGCTATAGAGACTGGTCGTCACAGACAAACCTGGCTGCCCAGAGAGGACAGTCTGGCTATAGAGACCGGTCGTCACAGACAAACCTGGCTGCCCAGAGAGGACAGTCTGGCTATAGAGACCGGTCGTCACAGACAAACCTGGCTGCCCAGAGAGGACAGTCTGGCTATAGAGACCGGTCGTCACAGACAAACCTGGCTGCCCAGAGAGGACAGTCTGGCTATAGAGACCGGTCGTCACAGACAAACCTGGCTGCCCAGAGAGGACAGTCTGGCTATAGAGACCGGTCGTCACAGACAAACCTGGCTGCCCAGAGAGGACAGTCTGACTATAGAGACCGGTCGTCACAGACAAACCTGGCTGCCCAGAGAGGACAGTCTGACTATAGAGACCGGTCGTCACAGACAAACCTGGCTGCCCAGAGAGGACAGTCTGACTATAGAGACCGGTCGTCACAGACAAACCTGGCTGCCCAGAGAGTACAGTCTGGCTATAGAGACCGGTCGTCACAGACAAACCTGGCTGCCCAGAGAGGACAGGCTGTGCTCACTCTGCTCCAGGGGAGAGGTAGAGACAGAGCTGCATTTCCTACTACACTGTGACAAATACTCAGACCTAAGAGAATATTTCTTTCCCAAAATTATAATTCAATACAAAGAATTTAAACTATAAAAGATGAAGAAAATATCAAATATTTATTGGGTGAAAAGCCAAAATGTGCAGTTTTGGCAGCCAAATATGTGTCCTCCTGCCACAGCCTGAGGGACAGCCAATGAAAAGTACAAAGTAATGTTGATAATATTTCCCATTTAGCTTTGTTTTGTTTTGTCTTTCATACCAGGTCATATGTCTTCTCAAGTCATGTTGACACTGGTCTACAACCAGGTCATGTGTCTTCTCAGTCATGTTGACACTGGTCTACTACCAGGTCATGTGTCTTCTCAGTCATGTTGACACTGGTCTACTACCAGGTCATGTGTCTTCTCAGTCATGTTGACACTGGTCTACTACCAGGTCATGTGTCTTCTCAGTCATGTTGACACTGGTCTACTACCAGGTCATGTGTCTTCTCAGTCATGTTGACACTGGTCTACTACCAGGTCATGTGTCTTCTCTGTCAGGTTGACACTGGTCTACTACCAGGTCATGTGTCTTCTCTGTCAGGTTGACACTGGTCTACTACCAGGTCATGTGTCTTCTCAGTCATGTTGACACTGGTCTACTACCAGGTCATGTGTCTTCTCAGTCATGTTGATACTGGTCTACTACCAGGTCATGTGTCTTCTCAGTCATGTTGACACTGGTCTACTACCAGGTCATGTGTCTTCTCAGTCATGTTGACACTGGTCTACTACCAGGTCATGTGTCTTCTCAGTCATGTTGATACTGGTCTACTACCAGGTCATGTGTCTTCTCAGTCATGTTGACACTGGTCTACTACCAGGTCATGTGTCTTCTCAGTCATGTTGATACTGGTCTACTACCTGGTCATGTGTCTTCTCAGTCATGTTGACACTGGTCTACTACCAGGTCATGTGTCTTCTCAGTCATGTTGACACTGGTCTACTACCAGGTCATGTGTCTTCTCAGTCATGTTGACACTGGTCTACTACCAGGTCATGTGTCTTCTCAGTCATGTTGACACTGGTCTACTACCAGGTCATGTGTCTTCTCAGTCATGTTGACACTGGTCTACTACCAGGTCATGTGTCTTCTCAGTCATGTTGACACTGGTCTACTACCAGGTCATGTGTCTTCTCAGTCATGTTGACACTGGTCTACTACCAGGTCATGTGTCTTCTCAGTCATGTTGATACTGGTCTACTACCAGGTCATGTGTCTTCTCAGTCATGTTGACACTGGTCTACTACCAGGTCATGTGTCTTCTCAGTCATGTTGACACTGGTCTACTACCAGGTCATGTGTCTTCTCAGTCATGTTGACACTGGTCTACTACCAGGTCATGTGTCTTCTCAGTCATGTTGACACTGGTCTACTACCAGGTCATGTGTCTTCTCAGTCATGTTGAGACTGGTCTACTACCAGGTCATGTGTCTTCTCAGTCATGTTGATACTGGTCTACTACCAGGTCATGTGTCAGTCATGTTGACACTGGTCTACTACCAGGTCATGTGTCTTCTCAGTCATGTTGACACTGGTCTACTACCAGGTCATGTGTCTTCTCAGTCATGTTGAGACTGGTCTACTACCAGGTCATGTGTCTTCTCAGTCATGTTGACACTGGTCTACTACCAGGTCATGTGTCTTCTCAGTCATGTTGACACTGGTCTACTACCAGGTCATGTGTCTTCTCAGTCATGTTGACACTGGTCTACTACCAGGTCATGTGTCTTCTCAGTCATGTTGACACTGGTCTACTACCAGGTCATGTGTCTTCTCAGTCATGTTGACACTGGTCTACTACCAGGTCATGTGTCTTCTCAAGTCATATTGACACTGGTCTACTACCAGGTCATGTGTCTTCTCAAGTCATATTGACACTGGTCTACTACCAGGTCATGTGTCTTCTCAGTCATATTGACACTGGTCTACTACTGTTGCTTTAATGTATTGCTCTGATTAATATTGTTGTTGTTGTTAATGGTAATCCCATGTCCACTACTACTATTATTATTACTGTTGGTCCCACCATTTATTTATATATAAATATATATAAATTATTTTTTCGATATGTATACTTTGACAATGTAAGTAATAATGAACTTGCCATGTCAATAAAGTCAATTGAATTGAATTGAGAGAGAGAGAGAGAGACAGAGAGAGAGACAGGAGACAGAGAGAGAGACAGAGAGAGAGACAGGAGACAGAGAGAGAGACAGAGAGAGAGACAGGAGACAGAGAGAGAGACAGAGAGAGAGAGAGAGAGACAGAGAGAGAGAGAGAGAGACAGAGAGAGAGACAGAGAGAGAGACAGAGAGAGAGACAGAGAGACAGAGACAGAGACACAGAGACACAGAGACACAGAGACAGAGGAGACAGAGGAGACAGAGACAGAGGAGACAGAGACATAGATAGACAGAGACAGAGAGAGAGAGAGAGACAGAGTATGCACTGTGGGGGTCTAGAGGGAGGGATAATGGTAGGTCAGTGGGTGTTGATGTGGAGGCGGACGGATGGAAGGATGGAGAGAGGAGGATGGCTGGAGGGTGACTGAGGGTGTTGCCATGGAGACCCACGGTACTGTACTCAATGTGGTGCTGGTAAAGAGAGAGAGAGAGAGAGAGAGAGAGAGAGAGACCGAGAGAGAAAGGGAAAGAGACAGAGAGAGAAAGGGAAAGAGACAGAGAGAGCGAGAGGGAGAGAAAGAAGGAGAGAGAGAGAGAAAGAGAGAGAAGGAGAGAGAAAGAGAGAGAGAGAGAAAGGGAAAGAGAGGGAGAAAGGGAAAGAGAAAGAGAGAGAAAGGGAAAGAGAGAGAGAGAGAGAAAGGGAAAGAGAGAGAGAGAGAGAGAGAAAAGGGAGAGAGAGAGAGAAAGGCAGACCTGGCTCTCAAGAGAAGACAGGCTATGTGCACACTGCCCACAAAATGAGGTGGAAACTGAGATGCACTTCCTAACCTCCTGCCCAATGTATGACCATATTAGAGACACATATTTCCCTCAGATTACACAGATCCATAAAGAATACAAAAACAAAAAAAAATCGAGCACACAGCCATGCAATCTCCATAGACAAACATTGGCAGTAGAATGGCCTTAGTGAAGAGCTCAGTGACTTTCAACGAGGCACCGTCATAGGATGCCACTTTTCCAACAAGTCAGTTAGTTAAATGTATGCCCTGCTAGAGCTGCCCCGGTCAACTGTAAGTGCTGTTATTGTGAAGTGGAAACGTCTAGGAGCAACAACGGCTCAGCCGTGAAATGGTAGGCCACACAAGCTCAAAGAACGGGACGCGGAGTACTGAAGCACATGGTACGTAAAAATAATCTTTCCTCAGTTGTAACACTCAGTACCGAGCTCCTAACTGCCTCTGGAAGCAACATCAACACAATAACTGTTCGTCTGGCGCTTCATGAAATGGTTTTCCACGGCAGAGCAGCCGCACACAAGTCTAAGATCACCATGCGCAATGCCAAGTGTCGGCTGGAGTGGTGTAAAGCTCGCCGCCATTGGACTCTGGAGCAGTGGAAACGCCATCTGGCAGTCCGATGGATGAATCTGGGTTTGGCGGATGCCAGGAGAACATTACCTTCCCCAATGCATAGTGCCAACTGTAAAGTTTGGCGGAGGAGGAATAATGGTCTGGGGCTGTTTTTCATGGTTCGGGCACCTTCGTTCCAGTGAAGGGAAATCTTAACGCTACAGCATACAATGACATTCTAGACGATTCTGTGCTTCCAACTTTGTGTTGGACATGACAACGCCCCTGTGCACATAGCGAGGGCCATACAGAAATGGTTTGTCGAGATCGGTGTGGAAGAACTTGACTGGCCTGCACAGAGCCCTGACCTCAACCCCATCAAACACCTTTGGGATGAATTGGAACGCAAACAGTGAGCCGGGCCTAATCACCCAACATCAGTTCCCCACCTCACTAATGCTCTTGTGGCTGAGTGGAAGCAAGTCCCCACAGCAGTGTCCCAACATCTAGTGGAAAGCCTTCCAAGAAGAGTGGAGGCTGTTATAGCAGCAATGTTCCAACATCTAGTGGAAAGCCTTCCAAGAAGAGTGGAGGCTGTTATAGCAGCAATGTTCCAACATCTAGTAGAAAGCCTTCCCAGAAGAGTGGAGGCTGTTATAGCAGCAATGTTCCAACATCTAGTGGAAAGCCTTCCCAGAAGAGTGGAGGCTGTTATAGCAGCAATGTCCCAACATCTATTGGAAAGCCTTCCCAGAAGAGTGGAGGCTGTTATAGCAGCAATGTTCCAACATCTAGTGGAAAGCCTTCCCAGAAGAGTGGAGGCTGTTATAGCAGCAATGTTCCAACATCTAGTGGAAAGCCTTCCCAGAAGAGTGGAGGCTGTTATAACAGCAATGTTCCAACATCTAGTGGAAAGCCTTCCCAGAAGAGTGGAGGCTGTTACAGCAGCAATGTCCCAACATCTATTGGAAAGCCTTCCCAGAAGAGTGGAGGCTGTTATAGCAGCAATGTTCCAACATCTAGTGGAAAGCCTTCCCAGAAGAGTGGAGGCTGTTATAGCAGCAATGTTCCAACATCTAGTGGAAAGCCTTCCCAGAAGAGTGGAGGCTGTTATAGCAGCAATGTTCCAACATCTAGTGGAAAGCCTTCCCAGAAGAGCGGAGGCTGTTATAGCAGCAATGTTCCATCATCTAGTGGAAAGCCTTCCCAGAAGAGCGGAGGCTGTTATAGCAGCAATGTTCCAACATCTAGTGGAAAGCCTTCCCAGAAGAGTGGAGGCTGTTATAGCAGCAATGTTCCAACATCTAGTGGAAAGCCTTCCCAGAAGAGTGGAGGCTGTTATAGCAGCAATGTTCCAACATCTAGTGGAAAGCCTTCCCAGAAGAGTGGAGGCTGTTATAAAAGCAATGTCCCAACATCTAGTGGAAAGTCCTCCCAGAAGAGTGGAGGCTGTTATAGCAGCAATGTTCCAACATCTAGTGGAAAGCCTTCCCAGAAGAGTGGAGGCTTGTTATAGCAGCAATGTTCCAACATCTAGTGGAAAGCCTTCCCAGAAGAGTGGAGGCTTGTTATAGCAGCAATGTTCCAACATCTAGTAGAAAGCCTTCCCAGAAGAGTGGAGGCTGTTACAGCAGCAATGTTCCAACATCTAGTGGAAAGCCTTCCCAGAAGAGTGGAGGCTTGTTATAGCAGCAATGTTCCAACATCTAGTAGAAAGCCTTCCCAGAAGAGTGGAGGCTGTTACAGCAGCAATGTTCCAACATCTAGTGGAAAGCCTTCCCAGAAGAGTGGAGGCTGTTATAGCAGCAATGTACCAACATCTAGTGGAAAGCCTTCCCAGAAGAGTGGAGGCTGTTATAGCAGCAATGTACCAACATCTAGTGGAAAGCCTTCCCAGAAGAGTGGAGGCTGATATAGCAGCAATGTTCCAACATCTAGTGGAAAGCCTTCCCAGAAGAGTGGAGGCTGTTATAGCAGCAATGTTCCAACATCTAGTGGAAAGCCTTCCCAGAAGAGTGGAGGCTGATATAGCAGCAATGTTCCAACATCTAGTGGAAAGCCTTCTCAGAAGAGTGGAGGCTGTTACAGCAGCAATGTTCCAACATCTATTGGAAAGCCTTCCCAGAAGAGTGGAGGCTGTTATAGCAGCAATGTTCCAACATCTAGTGGAAAGCCTTCCCAGAAGATTGGAGGCTGTTACAGCAGCAATGTTCCAACATCTAGTAGAAAGCCTTCCCAGAAGAGTGGAGGCTGTTATAGCAGCAATGTTCCAACATCTAGTGGAAAGCCTTCCCAGAAGAGTGGAGGCTGTTATAGCAGCAATGTTCCAACATCTAGTGGAAAGCCTTCCCAGAAGAGTGGAGGCTGTTATAGCAGCAATGTTCCAACATCTAGTGGAAAGCCTTCCCAGAAGAGTGGAGGCTGTTATAGCAGCAATGTTCCAACATCTAGTGGAAAGCCTTCCAAGAAGAGTGGAGGCTGTTATAGCAGCAAAGGGGGGAACCAACTCCATATTAATACCCATGATTTTGGAATGAGATGTTGGACATGCAGGTGTCCACATACTTTTGGTCAAGTAGTGTGTATATGTACTACTCACAGTAGTAGACGTGCAGGTGTCCACATACTTTTGGTAATGTAGTGTGTGTTAATGTACTACTTACAGTAGTAGACATGCAGGTGTCCACATACTTTTGGTAATGTAGTGTGTGTTAATGTACTACTTACAGTAGTAGACATGCAGGTGTCCACATACTTTTGGTAATGTCGTGTGTATATGTACTACTCACAGTAGTAGACGTGCAGGTGTCCACATACTTTTGGTAATGTCGTGTGTATATGTACTACTCACAGTAGTAGACGTGCAGGTGTCCACATACTTTTGGTAATGTCGTGTGTTAATGTACTACTCACAGTAGTAGTATTGAAGCGGTTAATGTAGGCCGTGATGACTCCGCATCTACTGCCGGTGAACAGCTGACATCCATCAGACACCCAGGCACACGCTGTTACCTAGAGAGAGAATGATTAACGTTTACCTGGTGTAGTGGAGAGCACTGTATGAAGTGATATTATAGACTAGGTACAGTAGTTTACCTGGTGTAGTAGAGAGCACCATATGAAGTGATATTATAGACTAGCTACAGTAGTTTACCTGGTGTAGTGGAGAGCACCATATGAAGTGATATTAAAGACTAGCTACAGTAGTTTACCTGGTGTAGTGGAGAGCACCATATGAAGTGATATTATAGACTAGCTACAGTAGTTTACCTGGTGTAGTAGAGAGCACCATATGAAGTGATATTATAGACTAGCTACAGTAGTTTACCTGGTGTAGTGGAGAGCACCATATGAAGTGATATTAAAGACTAGCTACAGTAGTTTACCTGGTGTAGTGGAGAGCACCATATGAAGTGATATTAAAGACTAGCTACAGTAGTTTACCTGGTGTAGTAGAGAGCACCATATGAAGTGATATTAAAGACTAGCTACAGTAGTTTACCTGGTGTAGTGGAGAGCACCATATGAAGTGATAAAGACTAGCTACAGTAGTTTACCTGGTGTAGTGGAGAGCACCATATGAAGTGATAAAGACTAGCTACAGTAGTTTACCTGGTGTAGTGGAGAGCACCATATGAAGTGATATTAAAGACTAGCTACAGTAGTTTACCTGGTGTAGTGGAGAGCACCGTATGAAGTGATATTAAAGACTAGCTACAGTAGTTTACCTGGTGTAGTGGAGAGCACCATATGAAGTGATATTATAGACTAGCTACAGTAGTTTACCTGGTGTAGTGGAGAGCACCATATGAAGTGATATTAAAGACTAGCTACAGTAGTTTACCTGGTGTAGTGGAGAGCACCATATGAAGTGATATTAAAGACTAGCTACAGTAGTTTACCTGGTGTAGTGGAGAGCACCATATGAAGTGATATTATAGACTAGCTACAGTAGTTTACCTGGTGTAGTGGAGAGCACCATATGAAGTGATATTAAAGACTAGCTACAGTAGTTTACCTGGTGTAGTGGAGAGCACCATATGAAGTGATATTAAAGACTAGCTACAGTAGTTTACCTGGTGTAGTGGAGAGCACCATATGAAGTGATAAAGACTAGCTACAGTAGTTTACCTGGTGTAGTGGAGAGCACCATATGAAGTGATATTATAGACTAGCTACAGTAGTTTACCTGGTGTAGTGGAGAGCACCATATGAAGTGATATTAAAGACTAGCTACAGTAGTTTACCTGGTGTAGTGGAGAGCACCATATGAAGTGATAAAGACTAGCTACAGTAGTTTACCTGGTGTAGTGGAGAGCACCATATGAAGTGATATTAAAGACTAGCTACAGTAGTTTACCTGGTGTAGTGGAGAGCACCATATGAAGTGATATTAAAGACTAGCTACAGTAGTTTACCTGGTGTAGTGGAGAGCACCATATGAAGTGATATTAAAGACTAGCTACAGTAGTTTACCTGGTGTAGTGGAGAGCACCATATGAAGTGATATTAAAGACTAGCTACAGTAGTTTACCTGGTGTAGTGGAGAGCACCATATGAAGTGATATTAAAGACTAGCTACAGTAGTTTACCTGGTGTAGTGGAGAGCACCATATGAAGTGATAAAGACTAGCTACAGTAGTTTACCTGGTGTAGTGGAGAGCACCATATGAAGTGATATTAAAGACTAGCTACAGTAGTTTACCTGGTGTAGTGGAGAGCACCATATGAAGTGATAAAGACTAGCTACAGTAGTTTACCTGGTGTAGTGGAGAGCACCATATGAAGTGATATTAAAGACTAGCTACAGTAGTTTACCTGGTGTAGTGGAGAGCACCATATGAAGTGATAAAGACTAGCTACAGTAGTTTACCTGGTGAAGTGGAGAGCACCATATGAAGTGATATTATAGACTAGCTACAGTAGTTTACCTGGTGTAGTGGAGAGCACCATATGAAGTGATAAAGACTAGCTACAGTAGTTTACCTGGTGTAGTGGAGAGCACCATATGAAGTGATATTATAGACTAGCTACAGTAGTTTACCTGGTGTAGTGGAGAGCACCATATGAAGTGATATTAAAGACTAGCTACAGTAGTTTACCTGGTGTAGTGGAGAGCACCATATGAAGTGATAAAGACTAGCTACAGTAGTTTACCTGGTGTAGTGGAGAGCACCATATGAAGTGATAAAGACTAGCTACAGTAGTTTACCTGGTGTAGTGGAGAGCACCATATGAAGTGATAAAGACTAGCTACAGTAGTTTACCTGGTGTAGTGGAGAGCACCATATGAAGTGATAAAGACTAGCTACAGTAGTTTACCTGGTGTAGTGGAGAGCACCATATGAAGTGATAAAGACTAGCTACAGTAGTTTACCTGGTGTAGTGGAGAGCACCATATGAAGTGATATTATAGACTAGGTACAGTAGTTTACCTGGTGTAGTGGAGAGCACCATATGAAGTGATAAAGACTAGCTACAGTAGTTTACCTGGTGTAGTGGAGAGCACCATATGAAGTGATAAAGACTAGCTACAGTAGTTTACCTGGTGTAGTGGAGAGCACCATATGAAGTGATATTATAGACTAGCTACAGTAGTTTACCTGGTGTAGTGGAGAGCACCATATGAAGTGATATTAAAGACTAGCTACAGTAGTTTACCTGGTGTAGTGGAGAGCACCATATGAAGTGATATTAAAGACTAGCTACAGTAGTTTACCTGGTGTAGTGGAGAGCACCATATGAAGTGATAAAGACTAGCTACAGTAGTTTACCTGGTGTAGTGGAGAGCACCATATGAAGTGATATTAAAGACTAGCTACAGTAGTTTACCTGGTGAAGTGGAGAGCACCATATGAAGTGATATTATAGACTAGCTACAGTAGTTTACCTGGTGTAGTGGAGAGCACCATATGAAGTGATATTAAAGACTAGCTACAGTAGTTTACCTGGTGTAGTGGAGAGCACCATATGAAGTGATAAAGACTAGCTACAGTAGTTTACCTGGTGTAGTGGAGAGCACCATATGAAGTGATAAAGACTAGCTACAGTAGTTTACCTGGTGTAGTGGAGAGCACCATATGAAGTGATAAAGACTAGCTACAGTAGTTTACCTGGTGTAGTGGAGAGCACCATATGAAGTGATATTAAAGACTAGCTACAGTAGTTTACCTGGTGTAGTGGAGAGCACCATATGAAGTGATATTAAAGACTAGCTACAGTAGTTTACCTGGTGTAGTGGAGAGCACCATATGAAGTGATAAAGACTAGCTACAGTAGTTTACCTGGTGTAGTGGAGAGCACCATATGAAGTGATAAAGACTAGCTACAGTAGTTTACCTGGTGTAGTGGAGAGCACCATATGAAGTGATAAAGACTAGCTACAGTAGTTTACCTGGTGTAGTGGAGAGCACCATATGAAGTGATATTAAAGACTAGCTACAGTAGTTTACCTGGTGTAGTGGAGAGCACCATATGAAGTGATAAAGACTAGCTACAGTAGTTTACCTGGTGTAGTGGAGAGCACCATATGAAGTGATAAAGACTAGCTACAGTAGTTTACCTGGTGTAGTGGAGAGCACCATATGAAGTGATATTAAAGACTAGCTACAGTAGTTTACCTGGTGTAGTGGAGAGCACCATATGAAGTGATATTAAAGACTAGCTACAGTAGTTTACCTGGTGTAGTGGAGAGCACCATATGAAGTGATATTAAAGACTAGCTACAGTAGTTTACCTGGTGTAGTGGAGAGCACCATATGAAGTGATATTAAAGACTAGCTACAGTAGTTTACCTGGTGTAGTGGAGAGCACCATATGAAGTGATATTATAGACTAGCTACAGTAGTTTACCTGGTGTAGTGGAGAGCACCATATGAAGTGATATTAAAGACTAGCTACAGTAGTTTACCTGGTGTAGTGGAGAGCACCATATGAAGTGATATTAAAGACTAGCTACAGTAGTTTACCTGGTGTAGTGGAGAGCACTGTATGAAGTTGATGGGCGGTTCACTCTGTTTGCTCTTCAGCCTCAGCATGTTGTCAGCATAGCCCCAACTCAAGATGGCGGACCACTGGATATCTGTACTGTGCATGCTCCTCACACCTAGAGACACAGAGGAGAGGGTCAGTGCTCCTCACACCTAGAGAGACAGAGGAAAGGGTCAGTGCTCCTCACACCTAGAGACACAGAGGAGAGGGTCAGGGCTCCTCACACCTAGAGACACAGAGGAAAGGGTCAGGTCTCCTCACACCTAGAGACACAGAGGAGAGGGTCAGGTCTCCTCACACCTAGAGAGACAGAGGAAAGGGTCAGTGCTCCTCACACCTAGAGACACAGAGGAGAGGGTCAGGGCTCCTCACACCTAGAGACACAGAGGAGAGGGTCAGGGCTCCTCACACCTAGAGACACAGAGGAAAGGGTCAGGTCTCCTCACACCTAGAGACACAGAGGAGAGGGTCAGGGCTCCTCACACCTAGAGACACAGAGGAGAGGGTCAGTGCTCCTCACACCTAGAGAGACAGAGGAAAGGGTCAGTGCTCCTCACACCTAGAGACACAGAGGAGAGGGTCAGGGCTCCTCACACCTAGAGACACAGAGGAGAGGGTCAGGGCTCCTCACACCTAGAGACACAGAGGAAAGGGTCAGGTCTCCTCACACCTAGAGACACAGAGGAGAGGGTCAGGTCTCCTCACACCTAGAGACACAGAGGAGAGGGTCAGGGCTCCTCACACCTAGAGACACAGAGGAGAGGAGAGGGGCTCCTCACACCTAGAGACACAGAGGAGAGGGTCAGTGCTCCTCACACCTAGAGACACAGAGGAGAGGGTCAGGGCTCCTCACACCTAGAGACACAGAGGAGAGGGTCAGGTCTCACACCTAGAGACACAGAGGAGAGGGTCAGGGCTCCTCACACCTAGAGACACAGAGGAGAGGGTCAGGGCTCCTCACACCTAGAGACACAGAGGAGAGGGTCAGTGCTCCTCACACCTAGAGACACAGAGGAGAGGGTCAGGGCTCCTCACACCTAGAGACACAGAGGAGAGGAGAGGGTCTCCTCACACCTAGAGACACAGAGGAGAGGGTCAGGTCTCCTCACACCTAGAGACACAGAGGAGAGGGTCAGGTCTCACACCTAGAGACACAGAGGAGAGGGTCAGGGCTCCTCACACCTAGAGACACAGAGGAGAGGGTCAGGTCTCACACCTAGAGACACAGAGGAGAGGGTCAGTGCTCCTCACACCTAGAGACACAGAGGAGAGGGTCGGGGCTCCTCACACCTAGAGACACAGAGGAGAGGGTCAGGTCTCCTCACACCTAGAGACACAGAGGAGAGGGTCAGGTCTCCTCACACCTAGAGACACAGAGGAGAGGGTCAGTGCTCCTCACACCTAGAGACACAGAGGAGAGGGTCAGGGCTCCTCACACCTAGAGACACAGAGGAGAGGAGAGGGTCTCCTCACACCTAGAGACACAGAGGAGAGGGTCAGGTCTCCTCACACCTAGAGACACAGAGGAGAGGGTCAGGTCTCACACCTAGAGACACAGAGGAGAGGGTCAGGGCTCCTCACACCTAGAGACACAGAAGGAGAGGGTCAGGTCTCACACCTAGAGACACAGAGGAGAGGGTCAGTGCTCCTCACACCTAGAGACACAGAGGAGAGGGTCGGGGCTCCTCACACCTAGAGACACAGAGGAGAGGGTCAGGTCTCCTCACACCTAGAGACACAGAGGAGAGGGTCAGGTCTCCTCACACCTAGAGACACAGAGGAGAGGGTCAGTGCTCCTCACACCTAGAGACACAGAGGAGAGGGTCGGGGCTCCTCACACAGCTCACTTGTTTTCATTAAAAGCAGATCATATTACAATTGCCACAACATGAAAAGACGTGTTAATGTATATATTTATGTCAGGAAAGACCCTTTTAATTGTGTCTGGTTTACCGTTCCAAATAAAATTGAATCTTTTTTTCCTCATATAATTTCAAAACCTGGTCGCTAGGTGTAGGCAAGGCCATAACCAGATAGGTAAACTGGGATATGACTAAAGAGTTAATCGGGGTAAACTGGGATATGACTAAAGAGTTAATCAGGGTCAACTGGGATATGACTAAAGCGTTAATCAGGGTCAACTGGGATATGACTAAAGAGTTAATCAGGGTCAACTGGGATATGACTAAAGAGTTAATCAGGATGAGATTTACACAAACAGACAGGTATTTTCCTTTCAATGGTAGCAAGATCTTATCTATTTTTGCTAACTTTCTATTAAATGTATTGGAGTGAGATCATTTCTTTCCTTCGGGATATATATACTGAGTATGTCTACATCCCCGTCAAACCATTTATTGGTAAACTACACGGTAATGTAGACGTTGTATTTTTTAGTGATCCAATACATAATATAGTACACTGATCATCATTTGGTTTTAATCCAGAGAGGTTATAAAACATTATCTAGATCATCTATGAGGCTGTGGAGGGATTCTAATTGTGGACTTAAAAGAAACCATGAATCATCAGCGTACAATGACATCTTAGTTTTTAAGCCACGGATTTTTAGCCCCTTGATATTATTGTTGGATCTGATTTTAACAGCTAACATTTCGATGGCAATAATAAATAGATATGCCGATAGTGGACAACCTTGTTTTACTCATCAAAGTTTTAAACTATCTAGAGAAGTAGCCATTAATTAATATTTTACACCCAGGGTTGCTACACAACTTCAAACCATTTTCTAAGAGATTCACCAACATTTTAATATTCCAGGCATTTATATATAAATTCCAGTCATACTTTACCAAAAGCCTTTTCAAAATCAGCTATGAAAACCAGGACTGGTTTTCCAGATATTTCATAGTATTTTATTGTTTCCAGTACTTGTCTTATATTATCTCCAATGTTTCATCCATGTAAAAAACCTGTCTGATTAGGATGAATAATATCTGGCAAAACCTTTTTAATTCTATGCGCTATGCATGTTGCTAGAATTTTTCATTCACAACACTGAAGTGTAAAGGGCCTCCAATTTTTTAAATTGACTGGATCTTCATATTTACCACCTGGGTCCTGCTTCAGTAACAATTAAATCAAAGCTTTTCGTTGAGTATCTGATAGTCTACCATTTTTATAGGAGCGGTTAACACATGCTATTAACGGACCTCTGAGTACACCAATTTTTTTTTGATATACCTTAACTGGTGTGCCATCCAGCCCTGGAGTTTTTCCAGACTTGAAGGCTTTAATTGCATATAGAAGTTCCTGCTCTATAAGTAGGCCTTCACATGAGTCTTTCTGTATAGCTGTATATTTTTATTAATAGAAACAAAATCCTTACAATTAACTTCGGTTAGTGGAGATGACAAACGAAAACATATGCTTAAAGTACTTTGCTTCCTCTTTCAAAATTGTTTGGTGAATTATGGGTGACTCCTTCATTTGCAAAAAGTTTTAGTAAATTATTTTGGGTAGCATTTCTATGCTGAAGATTAGAAAATAATTTGGTGCATTTTCTCTCCATATTCAGTTTGCTTTCTGGAATAAGTTCCTCCATTTCTTTTCCCTTTAACTTATTCTGTGCCTCTACGGTACCGTTTTTATTGCTATCTAACTGTACTGTTAGTCTTTCCATTTCCTTTGTTAATATGAACTCTTCTGACCTAAATAGTTTTTGTTTTGTAGATGAGTACTGAATTGCATGGCCTCTGAAGGCACATTTAAAAGTGTCCCATATAATAAGGGGATTATAAATTCTTCTGTCCTGGTCAAAAACAAGTTGTCATCCAGTAGGCTTTGATTACATTTCCAATATCCTCGACTTCACAGAAATTCTGTAAGAGTAATATATAGACCAATTATTCAATGCTGTTTGTTTGTGAATGTAGGGCAGACAACTGACTAATTGTATTCCCAATGTCAAGCTTGTAATATTGGGTTGCGTGAGCTTGTGCCCCCCCCCAGCTAGGCATTATTTGGCATGTTTTGAGTTTATGGGGTGTGTCATAATATATATCAATTGAACTACTTTGGCAGTGAAATATTTTTACACAACCATCAAATTCATAACTGGGAGACATTAGTGATGTGAGAACACATGGTTGTGTTTTATCCTACCTCGGGTAAGGGTATCTCAAAACTGTCGAGTCCTTGTCACGAGCCGAATAGGAAATGCATACTTTTCTAGTATACTGTAATGTGTCACCTTGTTCCTAGTATAATATACTGTGTCACCTTGTTCCTAGTATAATAGACTGTCACCTTGTTCCTAGTATAATAGACTGTCACCTTGTTCCTAGTATAATAGACTGTCACCTTGTTCCTAGTATAATAGACTGTGTCACCTTGTTCCTAGTATAATAGACTGTCACCTTATTCCTAGTGTAATAGACTGTCACCTTGTTCCTAGTATAATATGTGTCACCTTGTTCCTAGTATAATAGACTGTCACCTTGTTCCTAGTATAATGTAATGTGTCACCTTGTTCCTAGTGTAATAGACTGTCACCTTGTTCCTAGTATAATAGACTGTCACCTTGTTCCTAGTATAATAGACTGTCACCTTGTTCCTAGTATAGTAGACTGTCACCTTGTTCCTAGTATAATAGACTGTCACCTTGTTCCTAGTATAATATACTGTGTCACCTTGTTCCTAGTATAATAGACTGTCACCTTGTTCCTAGTATAATATACTGTCACCTTGTTCCTAGTATAATATACTGTGTCACCTTGTTCCTAGTATAGTAGACTGTCACCTTGTTCCTAGTATAATATACTGTGTCACCTTGTTCCTAGTATAATAGACTGTGTCACCTTGTTCCTAGTATAATAGACTGTCACCTGGTTCCTAGTATAATAGACTGTCACCTTGTTCCTAGTATAGTAGACTGTCACCTTGTTCCTTGTAAAGTAGACTGTCACCTTGTCCCTAGTATAATAGACTGTCACCTTGTCCCTAGTATAATAGACTGTCACCTTGTTCCTAGTATAATAGACTGTCACCTTGTTCCTAGTATAATAGACTGTCACCTTGTCCCTAGTATAATAGACTGTCACCTTGTTCCTAGTATAATAGACTGTCACCTTGTTCCTAGTATAATAGACTGTCACCTTGTTCCTAGTATAATAGACTGTCACCTTGTTCCTAGTATAATATACTGTGTCACCTTGTTCCTAGTATAATAGACTGTCACCTTGTTCCTAGTATAATATACTGTGTCACCTTGTTCCTAGTATAATAGACTGTCACCTTGTTCCTAGTATAATAGACTGTCACCTTGTTCCTAGTATAATAGACTGTGTCACCTTGTTCCTAGTATAATAGACTGTCACCTTGTTCCTAGTATAATAGACTGTCACCTTGTTCCTAGTATAATATACTGTGTCACCTTGTTCCTAGTATAATATACTGTGTCACCTTGTTCCTAGTATAATATACTGTGTCACCTTGTTCCTAGTATAATAGACTGTCACCTTGTTCCTAGTATAATAGACTGTCACCTTGTTCCTAGTATAATATAATGTGTCACCTTGTTCCTAGTATAATATAATGTGTCACCTTGTTCCTAGTATAATATAATGTGTCACCTTGTTCCTAGTATAGTAGACTGTCACCTTGTTCCTAGTATAATATACTGTGTCACCTTGTTCCTAGTATAATAGACTGTCACCTTGTTCCTAGTATAATAGACTGTCACCTTGTTCCTAGTATAATATAATGTGTCACCTTGTTCCTAGTATAATATACTGTGTCACCTTGTTCCTAGTATAATATACTGTGTCACCTTGTTCCTAGTATAATAGACTGTCACCTTGTTCCTAGTATAATATACTGTGTCACCTTGTTCCTAGTATAATAGACTGTCACCTTGTTCCTAGTATAATATAATGTGTCACCTTGTTCCTAGTATAGTAGACTGTCACCTTGTTCCTAGTATAATAGACTGTCACCTTGTTCCTAGTATAATAGACTGTCACCTTGTTCCTAGTATAATATAATGTGTCACCTTGTTCCTAGTATAGTAGACTGTCACCTTGTTCCTAGTATAATAGACTGTCACCTTGTTCCTAGTATAATAGACTGTCACCTTGTTCCTAGTATAATAGACTGTCACCTTGTTCCTAGTATAATAGACTGTCACCTTGTTCCTAGTATAATAGACTGTCACCTTGTTCCTAGTATAATATACTGTGTCACCTTGTTCCTAGTATAATAGACTGTCACCTTGTTCCTAGTATAATAGACTGTCACCTTGTTCCTAGTATAATAGACTGTCACCTTGTTCCTAGTATAATAGACTGTCACCTTGTTCCTAGTATAATAGACTGTCACTTTGTTCCTAGTATAATATACTGTCACCTTGTTCCTAGTATAATAGACTGTCACCTTGTTCCTAGTATAATAGACTGTCACCTTGTTCCTAGTATAATATAATGTGTCACCTTGTTCCTAGTATAATAGACTGTCACCTTGTTCCTAGTATAATAGACTGTCACCTTGTTCCTAGTATAATAGACTGTCACCTTGTTCCTAGTATAATAGACTGTCACCTTGTTCCTAGTATAATAGACTGTCACCTTGTTCCTAGTATAATATACTGTCACCTTGTTCCTAGTATAATATACTGTCACCTTGTTCCTAGTATAATATACTGTCACCTTGTTCCTAGTATAATAGACTGTCACCTTGTTCCTAGTATAATAGACTGTCACCTTGTTCCTAGTATAATAGACTGTCACCTTGTTCCTAGTATAATAGACTGTCACCTTGTTCCTAGTATAATATAATGTCACCTTGTTCCTAGTATAATAGACTGTCACCTTGTTCCTAGTATAATAGACTGTCACCTTGTTCCTAGTATAATAGACTGTCACCTTGTTCCTAGTATAATATACTGTGTCACCTTGTTCCTAGTATAATAGACTGTCACCTTGTTCCTAGTATAATATAATGTGTCACCTTGTTCCTAGTATAATATAATGTGTCACCTTGTTCCTAGTATAATAGACTGTCACCTTGTTCCTAGTATAATATACTGTGTCACCTTGTTCCTAGTATAATAGACTGTCACCTTGTTCCTAGTATAACAGACTGTCACCTTGTTCCTAGTATAATAGAATGTCACCTTGTTCCTAGTATAATAGACTGTCACCTTGTTCCTAGTATAATATACTGTCACCTTGTTCCTAGTATAATATGTGTCACCTTGTTCCTAGTATAATAGACTGTCACCTTGTTCCTAGTATAATAGACTGTCACCTTGTTCCTAGTATAATAGACTGTCACCTTGTTCCTAGTATAATAGACTGTCACCTTGTTCCTAGTATAATAGACTGTCACCTTGTTCCTAGTATAATAGACTGTCACCTTGTTCCTAGTATAATATACTGTGTCAACTTGTTCCTAGTATAATAGACTGTCACCTTGTTCCTAGTATAATAGACTGTCACCTTGTTCCTAGTATAATATACTGTGTCACCTTGTTCCTAGTATAATAGACTGTCACCTTGTTCCTAGTATAATAGACTGTCACCTTGTTCCTAGTATAATAGACTGTCACCTTGTTCCTAGTATAATATACTGTGTCACCTTGTTCCTAGTATAATATACTGTCACCTTGTCCCTAGTATAATAGACTGTCACCTTGTTCCTAGTATAATAGACTGTCACCTTGTTCCTAGTATAATAGACTGTCACCTTGTTCCTAGTATAATAGACTGTCACCTTGTTCCTAGTATAATAGACTGTCACCTTGTTCCTAGTATAATAGACTGTCACCTTGTTCCTAGTATAATAGACTGTCACCTTGTTCCTAGTATAATAGACTGTCACCTTGTTCCTAGTATAATATACTGTCACCTTGTTCCTAGTATAATAGACTGTCACCTTGTTCCTAGTATAATATACTGTGTCACCTTGTTCCTAGTATAATATACTGTGTCACCTTGTTCCTAGTATAATAGACTGTCACCTTGTTCCTAGTATAATAGACTGTCACCTTGTTCCTAGTATAATAGACTGTCACCTTGTTCCTAGTATAATAGACTGTCACCTTGTTCCTAGTATAATAGACTGTCACCTTGTTCCTAGTATAATATACTGTGTCACCTTGTTCCGAGTATAATATACTGTCACCTTGTTCCTAGTATAATATGTGTCACCTTGTTCCTAGTATAATAGACTGTCACCTTGTTCCTAGTATAATATACTGTCACCTTGTTCCTAGTATAATATGTGTCACCTTGTTCCTAGTATAATAGACTGTCACCTTGTTCCTAGTATAATATACTGTCACCTTGTTCCTAGTATAATATGTGTCACCTTGTTCCTAGTATAATAGACTGTCACCTTGTTCCTAGTATAATATACTGTGTCACCTTGTTCCGAGTATAATAGACTGTCACCTTGTCCCTAGTATAATAGACTGTCACCTTGTTCCTAGTATAATAGACTGTCACCTTGTTCCTTGCTGTAGATCATCATGAGACAGAAGTTGCGTGACAGTCCACAGATGGCTCTGGTAGGGAGAGCCAGTAGGGAGCCAAATCGTTCTCCATGGGGCTGGCTGAAACACACTGCAGGGTCTGGAGAGCTGGGGGAGCCCACATACTCACCCCACTTCAGGCCCTTGATCCAGGACAGGGGACTCTGTGGAGGGAAGAGAGAGAAGGATGATTATTCTACAGCACTGCATAGCCCCACCCAGACCCATATCGTTTCAATTCACTTCAATTAAATCTTCATGTAGTAAAGACCACTTAACAACTGTTTTTCAGGGAGACTACGCTATACTTCTCCATAACTCCCCAGTTTGAACTTTGACCTATCGGGTAGACTATGGGAAGATCTCAGTTGCATACTCCTCGAGTCCTCTCTCCTTCTCAAAACCCATTGGATGACCCTGGTGTCTCTGAAGGCCAGCTGCACCAGGAGGCCGTAACACCTGACCCTAAATACTAACCCTAACCTCTGACCTTTAACCTACCGGGTAAACTATATCTTTGACCTGTTCCCTGGTCTCTGAAGGCCAGCTGCACCAGGAGGTCGTAACACCTGACCCTAAATACTAACCCTAACCTCTGACCTTTAACCTACCGGGTAAACTATATCTTTGACCTGTTCCCTGGTCTCTCTGAAGGCCAGCTGCACTAGGAGGCCATAACACCTGACCCTAACCTTTGACCTACCGGGTAAACTATATCTTTGACCTGTTCCCTGGTCTCTCTGAAGGCCAGCTGCACCAGGAGGCTGTAACACCTGACCCTAACCTTTGACCTTTGACCTACCGGGTAAACTATATCTTTGACCTGTTCCCTGGTCTCTGAAGGCCAGCTGCACCAGGAGGCCGTAACACCTGACCCTAAATACTAACCCTAACTTCTGACCTTTAACCTACCGGGTAAACTATATCTTTGACCTGTTCCCTGGTCTCTCTGAAGGCCAGCTGCACTAGGAGGCCATAACACCTGACCCTAACCTTTAACCTACCGGGTAAACTATATCTTTGACCTGTTCCCTGGTCTCTCTGAAGGCCAGCTGCACTAGGAGGCTGTAACACCTGACCCTAACCTTTGACCTACCGGGTAAACTATATCTTTGACCTGTTCCCTGGTCTCTCTGAAGGCCAGCTGCACTAGGAGGCCGTAACACCTGACCCTAACCTTTGACCTACCGGGTAAACTATATCTTTGACCTGTTCCCTGGTCTCTCTGAAGGCCAGCTGCACCAGGAGGCCCATGGCAGCAGGAAGCTCTCCCTCCATAATGAGTCTGGGTCCGGCTCTGCTGATGTGGGATGCAGAGAACAGCTGTCTGGGCGTCTGTCCGTACGTCTTGATCATGGTCTCTAAAGCACGCCGCTGAACCGGGTCCTCCACTGACGACACGTCCATACCGAAATACGTCTACGGACCAGGGGAGAAGAATCTAATTTGACTAAACTTGTCAAACAGTTAAAATACAAGCTAATGTCTCTGCTTGTCCAAGGTCATGCTCATTAGGGAACACAAACACATTCCGCAACGGTAAACGAAAACACAATGTTCATTTTTTTTGTCCAAATGCAGTCCCTGTCTGTTCCCTTTCCGTTTAGTGTAATATATATGGCCCGGGCATAAACAGCTACTCACAGCTGGGTGGAATACGTTGATGGCATGTACAGCTGCCTTGCCCTTCTGTTTCAACCCAAACACCAGGTCAATCCACTGACAGAGGGTCTGAGAGACCTGGTCTGACTCCAGGGCCTGGCGGTGGATTAGGATGAAGAGACGAGGGTCGTTCCTCGCCCAGGGGGGCAGGTTGACGTGGTTCACACGCTCACTGTTTTGACGCACACCAAAGTCAAAACCTGGAGGATGACAGAGACACATTGGAAAGAGGAACGGAGGTCTACTGTAAAACCTTCCTTACTGGTAATATGGGCGTCTACTGTAAAACATTCCTAACTGTTAATATGGGCGTCTACTGTAAAACATTCCTAACTGTTAATATGGGCGTCTACTGTAAAACATTTCTTACTGTTAATATGGACGTCTACTGTAAAACCTTCCTTACTGGTAATATGGGCGTCTACAGTAAAACATTTCTTACTGGTAATATGTCTACTGTAAAACATTCCTTACTGGTAATATGGGCGTCTACAGTAAAACATTTCTTACTGGTAATATGTCTACTGTAAAACATTCCTTACTGGTAATATGTCTACTGTAAAACCTTCCTTACTGGTAATATGGGCGTCTACAGTAAAACATTTCTTACTGGTAATATGGGCGTCTACTGTAAAACATTCCTTACTGGTAATATGTCTACTGTAAAACATTTCTTACTGGTAATATGGGCGTCTACAGTAAAACATTTCTTACTGGTAATATGGGCGTCTACAGTAAAACAATCCTTACTGGTAATATGGGCGTCTACTGTAAAACATTTCTTACTGGTAATATGGGCGTCTACAGTAAAACATTTCTTACTGGTAATATGGGCGTCTACAGTAAAACAATCCTTACTGGTAATATGGGCGTCTACAGTAAAACATTTCTTACTGGTAATATGGGCGTCTACTGTAAAACATTCCTTACTGGTAATATGGGCGTCTACAGTAAAATATTCCTTACTGGTAATATGGGCGTCTACAGTAAAACATTTCTTACTGGTAATATGGGCGTCTACAGTAAAACATTCCTTACTGGTAATATGGGCGTCTACAGTAAAATATTCCTTACTGGTAATATGGGCGTCTACTGTAAAACATTCCTTACTGGTAATATGGGCGTCTACAGTAAAATATTCCTTACTGGTAATATGGGCGTCTACAGTAAAACATTTCTTACTGGTAATATGGGCGTCTACAGTAAAATATTTCTTACTGGTAATATGTGACCAACCGGCTGGGTTTCTGTACAGCACTTTGTGACATCAGCTGATTTAAGAAGGGCTTTATAAATACATTTGATTGATTGATTGATTGATTGATTTGGTCGTATAAAGCAAAAGTTGAGATGTTATTTTTTTACATTGGATAAGAGCTAGAAAATGGCACATCATACACTACAGTTGAGGAACAATGGGAAAGTAATTCTGCTTTGAAAGTTGATATACTCGTAACGCCACTTAAGGAAATGGCACTTGAATGTTTTGGTACACCTACTGGAGAGCTCTTCTTTGTCTCTTTGTAGCTTGTCCTTGTTAATGAAGACAAAGAAGAGCTTCAACTTCCTAATCATAGCCTCAATTTTGTCCCGCACATTGAATATAGTTGCGGAGTCCCTCTAATCCTAGATTCAGATCATTCAGCCGAGAAAAAGTCCCCGGCCACTAGCAACTTCCGCTTCTGGATGAGCATTTTGTTGTTTGCTTATGGCCTTCCTGAGTGCGGTCTTAGTGCCAGCCTCGGTCTGTGGTGGTAAATAGACGGCTACGAATAATATAGATGAGAATCCTCTTGGTAGATAGTGTGATCTACAGCTTATCATGAGGTACTCTACCTCAGGTGAGCAATACCATCGAGACTTCTTTAATATTAGACAACGCGCACCAGCTGTTATTGACAAAGACACCCCTCCCCCCCCACACCTCGTCTGACGTAGCTGCTCTGTCCTGCCGATGCACGGAAAACCCAGCCAGATCTATATTATTCGTGTCGTCTTTTAGCCACGTCTCGGTGACACATAAGATATTACAGTGTTTAATGTCCCGTTGGTAGAATAGTCTTAATCGTAGATCGTCCAGTTTGTTTTCCAGTGATTGCACGTTGGCCAATAGTACGGAGGGTAGTGGTGGTTTACCTGCTCGTCGGCGAATACATACAAGGCACCCCGCCCTCCTCCCCCTTTTTCTCTGTCTTTTCTTCACACAGATGACGGGGATTTGGGCCTTGTTTCGACAAAGCAGTATATCCTTCGCGTCGGACTCATTAAAGAAAAATCTTTGTCCAGTTCGAGGTGAGTTCTGATGTCCAGAAGCTCATCTCGGTCATAAGAGACGGTAGCAGCAACATTATGTACAAAATTAGTTACAAACAATGTGAAAAAACTAACAAAATAGCTAGGACCCCGTAAATGGCAGCCATCCCCTCCGGCACCGCTATCACATTGTCCTACCCTCTCGGTTGAAGAGGAACGCAGGGAGGTATAGAGGAGTTATAGACAGGTATAGAGATGTGTGTGGTCTTTCCCTCTCGGTTGAAGAGGAACGCAGGGAGGTATAGAGGAGTTATAGACAGGTATAGAGATGTGTGTGGTCTTTCCCTCTCGGTTGAAGAGGAACGCAGGGAGGTATAGAGGAGTTACAGACAGGTATAGAGATGTGTGTGGTCTTTCCCTCACTGTTGAAGAGGAACTCAGGGAGGTATAGAGGAGTTAGACAGGTATAGAGATGTGTGTGGTCTTTCCCTCTCGGTTGAAGAGGAACTCAGGGAGGTAATAGAACTCTGGTTAACACTCCTTGTGTTACAGAGGTGTGTGTGTGTGTGTGGTCTATTCTCCTACCCTCTCTGTTGACCAGGAACTCCGGGAGGTAAAAGAACTCCGGTATTAGCTCCTTGACGTCAGTCATGCTCTCGAACGAGGAGAGACGCCATGTTGTATTCATAGAGTGGAACGTCCGGTCAGGGATATCAAAGCTCTGGTCTGGAACACACACACACACACACACACTAATTAAACCTGTGTTCTGATGATACAGGACCAACACAGTGTCTTTATCTTGGTGAATGAGCAGACTTCCTTTCATTGCCTTGTGAACCACCGCTTCGGCATTCAATTACACTTCTATCAACAAAGATGAGAGGCTTCGGAGGAAGAGCATTAGAAAGACAAGAACAGAGGAAGAGAAATGGAAGGGGAGAAGAGGGGGGAGTCAGAGGGGGACAGAGAGAAGTTTGAGTGTGAAAAGGGGGAGAGAATGCCTATCAGAGGAAGCCTTTGATGCATGGCCTGCCATTGGATCAGATCAGTCTTAGACCAGGACATTGTTCTCAGAACACGGCGCTACAACAGCCTCAGGATCATGCTAATAACACAATACAGATGGCAGTGATCAGCCTCAGGAGCATGCTAATAACACAATACAGATGGCAGTGATCAGCCTCAGGATCATGCTAATAACACAATACAGATGGCAGTGATCAGCCTCAAGATCATGCTAATAAGACAATACAGATGGCAGTGATCAGCCTCAGCCTCATGCTAATAACACAATACAGATGGCAGTGATCAGCCTCAAGATCATGCTAATAACACAATACAGATGGCAGTGATCAGCCTCAGGATCATGCTAATAACACAATACAGATGGCAGTGATCAGCCTCAGCCTCATGCTAATAACACAATACAGATGGCAGTGATCAGCCTCAAGATCATGCTAATAAGACAATACAGATGGCAGTGATCAGCCTCAGCCTCATGCTAATAACACAATACAGATGGCAGTGATCAGCCTCAGGATTATGCTAATAACACAATACAGATGGCAGTGATCAGCCTCAGGATTATGCTAATAACACAATACAGATGGCAGTGATCAGCCTCAGGATCATGCTAATAACACAATACAGATGGCAGTGATCAGCCTCAGGATTATGCTAATAACACAATACAGATGGCAGTGATCAGCCTCAGGATCATGCTAATAACACAATACAGATGGCAGTGATCAGCCTCAGGATCATGCTAATAACACAATACAGATAGCAGTGATCAGCCTCAGCATCATGCTAATAACACAATACAGATGTCAGTGATCAGCCTCAGGATCATGCTAATAACACAATACAGATGGCAGTGATCAGCCTCAGGATTATGCTAATAACACAATACAGATGGCAGTGATCAGCCTCAGGATTATGCTAATAACACAATACAGATGGCAGTGATCAGCCTCAGGATCATGCTAATAACACAATACAGATGGCAGTGATCAGCCTCAGGATCATGCTAATAACACAATACAGATGGCAGTGATCAGCCTCAGCCTCATGCTAATAACACAATACAGATGGCAGTGATCAGCCTCAGGATCATGCTAATAACACAATACAGATGGCAGTGATCAGCCTCAGCCTCATGCTAATAACACAATACAGATGGCAGTGATCAGCCTCAGGATCATGCTAATAACACAATACAGATGGCAGTGATCAGCCTCAGCATCATGCTAATAACACAATACAGATGGCAGTGATCAGCCTCAGGATCATGCTAATAACACAATACAGATGGCAGTGATCAGCCTCAGCCTCATGCTAATAACACAATACAGATGGCAGTGATCAGCCTCAGCATCATGCTAATAACACAATACAGATGGCAGTGATCAGCCTCAGCCTCATGCTAATAACACAATACAGATGGCAGTGATCAGCCTCAGCATCATGCTAATAACACAATACAGATGGCAGTGATCAGCCTCAGCCTCATGCTAATAACACAATACAGATGGCAGTGATCAGCCTCAGCATCATGCTAATAACACAATACAGATGGCAGTGATCAGCCTCAGGATCATGCTAATAACACAATACAGATGGCAGTGATCAGCCTCAGGATTATGCTAATAACACAATACAGATGGCAGTGATCAGCCTCAGGATTATGCTAATAACACAATACAGATGGCAGTGATCAGCCTCAGGATCATGCTAATAACACAATACAGATGGCAGTGATCAGCCTCAGCCTCATGCTAATAACACAATACAGATGGCAGTGATCAGCCTCAGGATCATGCTAATAACACAATACAGATGGCAGTGATCAGCCTCAGGATCATGCTAATAACACAATACAGATGGCAGTGATCAGCCTCAGCCTCATGCTAATAACACAATACAGATGGCAGTGATCAGCCTCAGCATCATGCTAATAACACAATACAGATGGCAGTGATCAGCCTCAGGATCATGCTAATAACACAATACAGATGGCAGTGATCAGCCTCAGGATTATGCTAATAACACAATACAGATGGCAGTGATCAGCCTCAGGATCATGCTAATAACACAATACAGATGGCAGTGATCAGCCTCAGGATCATGCTAATAACACAATACAGATGGCAGTGATCAGCCTCAGCCTCATGCTAATAACACAATACAGATGGCAGTGATCAGCCTCAGGATCATGCCAATAACACAATACAGATGGCAGTGATCAGCCTCAGCCTCATGCTAATAACACAATACAGATGGCAGTGATCTTTTATATGCCGCTGAACGAAAATAGCAATTCTTAAGAAGAGAGGGGTTTCCGTCAGCTCCATTAGCAGTACACATCTGTGTGGGTGTCTTACCCTGGTAGGCCAGGAACATCTTGGTGAATGGAGGCATGCGAACCAGGAAGTGTAGCACCGTGCCAGAGTTGGAGTAGTGAGATCCGTAATGGTACGGCTGGACAGGAGGCATGGGGTCGTCTTCATGCGCACCTTTACGATACTCCTCCTCCAGGTACTGGAAGAGGAGGTAGAAGCTCCAGTTTATGCGACGTGTGTAACGAATACATTATAAAATACTGATCTCGTATTCAAGAGAAGCAGTAACCCAGTAAGGCTGTATTGAGCCGTTTACCTTATAGTTGTCCACATAGCGATCCTCCTTCTCTTTAGACTGGACTGCTATGGGCTTGTTCAGGTTCCTGAAAACAGTCCAAGAGAGAAAGAAAAAAGGTCCAAATTCCTGTTCTGTGTTTTTCTTTGGTCTGTAGTACCAATTAACACGTCAGTTCGTTATAACACTGACCCCTGAGCTAACCCGCGTTAGTACTATAACTGACCTGTAGATGGAGCTGAGCTAACCCGCGTTAGTACTATTACTGACCTGTAGATGGAGCTGAGCTAACCGCGTTAGTACTATAACTGACCTGTAGATGGAGCTGAGCTAACCCGCGTTAGTACTATAACTGACCTGTAGATGGAGCTGAGCTAACCCGCGTTAGTACTATAACTGACCTGTAGATGGAGCTGAGCTAACCCGCGTTAGTACTATAACTGACCTGTAGATGGAGCTGAGCTAACCGCGTTAGTACTATAACTGACCTGTAGATGGCGCTGAGCTAACCACGTTAGTACTATAACTGACCTGTAGATGGAGCTGAGCTAACCCGCGTTAGTACTATAACTGACCTGTAGATGGCGCTGTCCCCCAGGTCCAGTGTCTCTGAAATGTAGTCCTTCAGTATGAAGGGGAAGACGGGGTACTGCATCAGGTCGTTGAAGCTCCGCCCAGAGTGTTTGTTGAGGTGCGTCAAGTACTCAAAGTTACTGATCTGCCCCGAGCCCCACAGGTGAGTTAACGCCGTGATGTTACCGTACTCCAGGAGGTTGGGAAGGTCAGAGGTCAGGATGTTGTGGTACACGTCATCACGGAACTACGGAAACAGGAAATGTTAAAGTTTTTTAAGTTTTATTGCATGTGTAATACTTTTTAAGCCATCACTTTTTTTTAGCTAGCTGCAGCTCAGGTTTGTGTTATGTTATGCTAGCTGATACAATCATTTTCCACTAGCATTGCTACATGCTACAAAATGCTAGCCAGGAGATTACATATTGAACAAAAACATAAATGCTACAATTTAATTACATTTCATTATGAAATCAGTCAAATTAAATAAATGCAATCGATTGATTAGATGACTGGGAATACAGATATACAGTTGAAGTCAGAAGTTTACATACACCTTAGCCAAATACATTTCTTTCTTTCATCACATTCCCAGTGGGTCAGAAATAATAGTAGAGAGTGATTTATTTCAGCTTTTACTTCTTTCATCACATTCCCAGTGGGTCAGAAGTTTACATACACTCAATTAGTATTTGGTAGCATTGCCTTTTAAATTGTTTAACTTGGGTCAAACGTTTTGGGTAGCCTTCCACAAGCTTCCCACAATAAGTTGGGTGAATTTTGGCCCATTCCTCCTGACAGAGCTGGTGTAACTGAGTCAGGTTTGTAGGCCTCCTTGCTCGCACACGCTTTTTAAATTCTGCCCACAAATTATCCATAGGATAGAGGTCAGGGCTTTGTGATGGCCACTCCAATACCTTGACTTTGTTGTCCTTAAGCCATTTTGCCACAACTTTGGATCATTGTCCATTTGGAAGACCCATTTGCGACCAAGCTTTAACTTCCTGACTGATGTCTTGAGATGTTGCTTCAGTATATCCACATAATTTTCCTGCCTCATGATGCCATCTACTTTGTGAAGTGCACCAGTCCCTCCTGCAGCAAAGCACCCCCACAACATGATGCTGCCACCCCCGTGCTTCACGGTTGGGATGGTGTTCTTCGGCTTGCAAGCCTCCCCCATTTTCCTCCAAACATAACGATGGTCATTATGGCCAAACAGTTCTATTTTTGTTTCATCAGACCAGAGGACATTTGTCCAAAAAGTACGATCTTTGTCCCCTTGTGCAGTTGCAAACCGTAGTCTGGCTTTTTTTATGGTGGTTTTGGAGCAGTGGCTTCTTCCTTGCTGAGCGGCCTTTCAGGTTATGTCGATATAGGACTTGTTTTACTGTGGATATAGATACTTTTGTACCAGTTTCCTCCAGCATCTTCACAAGGTCCTTTGCTGTTGTTCTGGGATTGATGTGCACTTTTCGCACCAAAGTACATTCATCTCTTGGAGACAGAACGTGTCTCCTTCCAGAGCGGTATGACGGCTGCATGGTCCCATGGTGTTTTTACTTGCGTACTATTGTTTGTACAGATGAACGTGGTACCTTCAGGCGTTTGGAAATTGCTCCCAAGGATGAACCAGACTTGTGGAGGTCTACAATTTTTTTCTGAGGTCTTGGCTGATTTCTTTAGATTTTCCCACGATGTCAAGCAAAGAGGCACTGAGTTTGAAGGTAGGCCTTGAAATACATCCACAGGTACACCGCCAATTGACTCAAATTATGTTAATTAGCCTATCAGAAGCTTCTAAAGCCATGATATCCTCTTCTGGAATTTTCCAAGCTGTTTAAAGGCACAGTCAACTTAGTGTATGTAAACTTCTAACCCACTGGAATTGTGATACAGTGAATTATAAGTGAAATAATCTGTCTGTAAACAATTGTTGGAAAAATGACAAATGACTTGTGTCATGCACAAAGTAGATGTCCTAACCGACTTGCCAAAACTATAGTTAGTTAACAAAAAATATGTGGAGTGGTTGAAAAACGAGTTTTAATGACTCCAACCTAAGTGTATGTAAACTTCCCACTTCAACTGTTCATCTGTTGCTCACAGATACCATAAAAAAATGGGCCTCAGGATCTCATCAAGGTATTTTTATGCATTCAAATTGCCATCGATAAAATGCAATTGTGTTCGTTGTCCGTAGCTTAGGCCTGCCCCATAGCATAACCCCACCGCCACCATGGGGCACTCTGTTCACAACGTTGACATCAGCAAACCGCTCGCCCACACGACGCCATACAGATGGTCTGCGGTTGAGAGGCCGGTTCGACATACTGCCACATTCTCTAAAACAACGTTGGAGGTGGCTTATGGTAGAGAAATTAACATTCAATTCTCTGGCAACAGCTCTGGTGGACATTCCTGCAGTCAGCATGTCCAATTGCACGCTCCCTGAAAACTTGAGACATCTGTGGCATTGTGTTGTGTGACAAAACTGCACATTTTAGAGTGGTCTTTTATTGTCCCCAGCACAAGGTGCACCTGTGTAATGATCATGCTGTTTAATCAGCTTCTTCTTAAATCTAGAAAAGATGGGGAGATGCTGAACTATCAACCCTGGTGTGGAGGGCCAGCAGGAGACCCTGTGCTCTGTAGTACATCCTACCTTGGTGGTGTGGAAGGCCAGCAGGAGACCCTGTGCTCTGTAGTCCATCCTACCTTGGTGGTGTGGAAGGCCAGCAGGAGACCCTGTGCTCTGTAGTCCATCCTACCTTGGTGGTGTGGAAGGCCAGCAGGAGACCCTGTGCTCTGTAGTCCATCCTACCTTGGTGGTGTGGAAGGCCAGCAGGAGACCCTGTGCTCTGTAGTCCATCCTACCTTGGTGGTGTGGAAGGCCAGCAGGAGACCCTGTGCTCTGTAGTCCATCCTACCTTGGTGGTGTGGAAGGCCAGCAGGAGACCCTGTGCTCTGTAGTCCATCCTACCTTGGTGGTGTGGAAGGCCAGCAGGAGACCCTGTGCTCTGTAGTCCATCCTACCTTGGTGGTGTGGAAGGCCAGCAGGAGACCCTGTGCTCTGTAGTCCATCCTACCTTGGTGGTGTGGAAGGCCAGCAGGAGACCCTGTGCTCTGTAGTCCATCCTACCTTGGTGGTGTGGAAGGCCAGCAGGAGACCCTGTGCTCTGTAGTCCATCCTACCTTGGTGGTGTGGAAGGCCAGCAGGAGACCCTGTGCTCTGTAGTCCATCCTACCTTGGTGGTGTGGAGGAGACCCTGTGCTCTGTAGTCCATCCTACCTTGGTGGTGTGGAGGAGACCCTGTGCTCTGTAGTCCATCCTACCTTGGTGGTGTGGAAGGCCAGCAGGAGACCCTGTGCTCTGTAGTCCATCCTACCTTGGTGGTGTGGAAGGCCAGCAGGAGACCCTGTGCTCTGTAGTCCATCCTACCTTGGTGGTGTGGAAGGCCAGCAGGAGACCCTGTAGTCCATCCTACCTTGGTGGTGTGGAAGGCCAGCAGGAGACCCTGTAGTCCATCCTACCTTGGTGGTGTGGAAGGCCAGCAGGAGACCCTGTAGTCCATCCTACCTTGGTGGTGTGGAAGGCCAGCAGGAGACCCTGTAGTCCATCCTACCTTGGTGGTGTGGAAGGCCAGCAGGAGACCCTGTAGTCCATCCTACCTTGGTGGTGTGGAAGGCCAGCAGGAGACCCTGTGCTCTGTAGTCCATCCTACCTTGGTGGTGTGGAAGGCCAGCAGGAGACCCTGTGCTCTGTAGTCCATCCTACCTTGGTGGTGTGGAAGGCCAGCAGGAGACCCTGTGCTCTGTAGTCCATCCTACCTTGGTGGTGTGGAAGGCCAGCAGGAGACCCTGTGCTCTGTAGTCCATCCTACCTTGGTGGTGTGGAAGGCCAGCAGGAGACCCTGTGCTCTGTAGTCCATCCTACCTTGGTGGTGTGGAAGGCCAGCAGGAGACCCTGTGCTCTGTAGTCCATCCTACCTTGGTGGTGTGGAAGGCCAGCAGGAGACCCTGTGCTCTGTAGTCCATCCTACCTTGGTGGTGTGGAGGGCCAGCAGGAGACCCTGTGCTCTGTAGTCCATCCTACCTTGGTGGTGTGGAGGGCCAGCAGGAGACCCTGTGCTCTGTAGTCCATCCTACCTTGGTGGTGTGGAAGGCCAGCAGGAGAGTCCGTCCGTTGGTGAGGAAGATCTCCACAGCGTTGTCTCTGAGCTGCCACCACCTCTTATGGACCTCCTTTATCTCCTCATAGGTCCAGGAGAACGAGGCTGCCTCCGTCTCCCCGTGGACACTCTGTCACAACACACACACAGTGAGCAGCCAGACAACATTTTACATTTACATGTAAGTCATTTAGCAGACGCTCTTATCCAGAGCGACTTACATTTAACCTTTATTTAACTAGGCAAGTCAGTCAAGAACAAACTCTTATTTTCAATGACGGCCTAGGATGACAACAACACCTCTGTCCTAAATGTGCAGGTGTAGAGAAAGGGTTACCTGGTTGTCATGGGCGTCAGCCGCGTTATCCTCCACGAAGTACATCCCAGACTTCCCTGTGAATGCAGAGGGTCAAAAGGTCACTGTGTGAGACGGGCACACACACCAGTAAATAGAGGCTTAGGCAGCCTCAACGGGACCTTGTCCAGAGCAAACTGACTGGACAATAAAGCTAGGAGGGGGTGTGGTCTCCTACCCAGCAGCAGCTCTCCGGAAGTCTCTCGAGAGGGAGCGACACTGATGCAGCGTCTGGTGAATCTGATTGGTTCGCTGGTGGCCTTGTCTTTCACCGTGGAGGAGAAGGAGGAGTGGGTCTTATCCTCAAACAGGAAGGACAGTGGAGCCCGCGCTGCCGGGTCTGAAAGGAGAGACAGACAAACAGGGTCAGACAGGATCAAACAGACCGGATATGACAGGATCAGACAGACGGGATCAGCCCGGGTCAGACAGACAGGGTCAGAGACAGGGTCAGAGACAGGGTCAGACAGACAGGGTCAGACAGACAGGGTCAGACCGGGTCAGACAGACGGGATCAGCCAGACCGGATCAGACCGGGTCAGACAGGGTCAGACAGACGGGATCAGACCGGGTCAGACAGACGGGATCAGACCGGGTCAGACAGACGGGATCAGACCGGGTCAGACAGACGGGATCAGACCGGGTCAGACAGACGGGATCAGACAGGATCAATACGCTGGATTAAATCATAGTGGGTTTCCAGATAGTGCTCTCATAAACGAAAATTAAGAAAAAAAATGAAAAGCTCTTTATTGCAGCTGTTAGAATGTCATCCCTAGTGGTGCTGAAGATCAGACTGGCTAATCATTATTATTAAGATCAGACTGACTAATCATTATTATTTAGATCAGACTGGCTAATCATTATTATGAAGATCAGACTGACTAATCATTATTATGAAGATCAGACTGACTAATCATTATTATGAAGATCAGACTGACTAATCATTATTATTAAGATCAGACTGGCCAATCATTATTATGAAGATCAGACTGGCTAATCATTATTATTAAGATCAGACTGACTAATCATTATTATTAAGATCAGACTGGCCAATCATTATTATGAAGATCAGACTGGCTAATCATTATTATTAAGATCAGACTGGCCAATCATTATTATGAAGATCAGACTGGCTAATCATTATTATTAAGATCAGACTGACTAATCATTATTATTAAGATCAGACTGACTAATCATTATTATTAAGATCAGACTGGCTAATCATTATTATTAAGATCAGACTGACTAATCATTATTATTAAGATCAGACTGGCTAATCATTATTATTAAGATCAGACTGGCTAATCATTATTATGAAGATCAGACTGGCTAATCATTATTATGAAGATCAGACTGGCTAATCATTATTATTAAGATCAGACTGGCTAATCATTATTATTAAGATCAGACTGGCTAATCATTATTATTAAGATCAGACTGGCTAATCATTATTATTAAGATCAGACTGGCTAATCATTATTATTAAGATCAGACTGGCTAATCATTATTATTAAGATCAGACTGGCTAATCATTATTATTAAGATCAGACTGGCTAATCATTATTATTAAGATCAGACTGGCTAATCATTATTATTAAGATCAGACTGGCTAATCATTATTATTAAGATCAGACTGGCTAATCATTATTATTAAGATCAGACTGGCTAATCATTATTATTAAGATCAGACTGGCTAATCATTATTATTAAGATCAGACTGGCTAATCATTATTATTAAGATCAGACTGACTAATCATTATTATTAAGATCAGACTGACTAATCATTATTATTAAGATCAGACTGACTAATCATTATTATTAAGATCAGACTGACTAATCATTATTATTAAGATCAGACTGACTAATCATTATTATTAAGATCAGACTGACTAATCATTATTATTAAGATCAGACTGACTAATCATTATTATTAAGATCAGACTGGCTAATCATTATTATTAAGATCAGACTGGCTAATCATTATTATTAAGATCAGACTGGCTAATCATTATTATTAAGATCAGACTGACTAATCATTATTATTAAGATCAGACTGGCTAATCATTATTATTAAGATCAGACTGGCTAATCATTATTATTAAGATCAGACTGACAAATCATTATTATTAAGATCAGACTGACTAATCATTATTAAGATCAGACTGACTAATCATTATTAGATCAGACTGACTAATCATTATTAAGATCAGACTGACTAATCATTATTAAGATCAGACTGACTAATCATTTTTATTAAGATCAGACTGACCAATCATTATTATTAAGATCAGACTGACCAATCATTATTATTAAGATCAGACTGACCAATCATTATTATTAAGATCAGACTGACTAATCATTATTATTAAGATCAGACTGACTAATCATTATTATTAAGATCAGACTGACTAATCATTATTATTAAGATCAGACTGGCTAATCATTATTATTAAGATCAGACTGGCTAATCATTATTATTAAGATCAGACTGACTAATCATTATTATTAAGATCAGACTGACCAATCATTATTATTAAGATCAGACTGACCAATCATTATTATTAAGATCAGACTGACTAATCATTATTATTAAGATCAGACTGACTAATCATTATTAAGATCAGACTGACTAATCATTATTAAGATCAGACTGACTAATCATTATTATTACTATAGTTTAAATGCAGGTACTTCTTGGGGATGGTGAGGGTTAGGGGTTATGGGTTAGGGGTTAGGGGTTAGGGTCAACGTACCGTCTGGCTTGCGTCGGTCTTTGAGCAGGTACTTGTTGGGGATGGTGAGGTAACACCTCTGCAGCCGTCTCCTCTCCCTGTTGGGTCCCTCTGTAGGGTCCAGCTGCCAGGAAGTAGGGTACGACATCTGGTCATACCACACAGCACTGAAAAACACATCAAATAGTATTAGCAACCAGTCACTCTATTATAAACTGGTTCCCAACATTATAAACTGGTCACCAACATTATAAACTGGTCACCAACATTATAAACTGGTTACCAACATTATAAACTGGTTACTGACATTATAAACTGGTTCCCAACATTATAAACTGGTTCCCAACATTATAAACTGGTTCCCAACATTATAAACTGGTTCCCAACATTATAAACTGGTTACCAACATTATAAACTGGTTACCAACATTATATACTGGTTACCAACATTATAAACTGGTTACAAACATTATAAACTGGTTACCAACATTATAAACTGGTTACCAACATTATAAACTGGTTACCAACATTATAAACTGGTTACCAACATTATAAACTGGTTCCCAACATTATAAACTGGTTACCAACATTATAAACTGGTCACCAACATTATTAGAACAGTAAACAAGTCATTCTATTATAAACTGGTTCCCAACATTATAAACTGGTTCCCAACATTATAAACTGGTTAACGACATTATAAACTGGTTACCGACATTATAAACTGGTTACCGACATTATAAACTGGTTACCGACATTATAAACTAGTTACCGACATTATAAACTGGTTCCCGACATTATAAACTGGTTCCCGACATTATAAACTGGTTCCCAACATTATAAACTGGTTACCAACATTATAAACTGGTTACCAACATTATAAACTGGTTACCAACATTATAAACTGGTTACCAACATTATAAACTGGTTAGCAACATTATAAACTGGTTAGCAACATTATAAACTGGTTAGCAACATTATAAACTGGTTAGCAACATTATAAACTGGTTAGCAACATTATAAACTGGTTACCAACATTATAAACTGGTTACCAACATTATAAACTGGTTACCAACATTATAAACTGGTTACCAACATTATAAACTGGTTACCAACATTATAAGCTGGTTAGCAACATTATAAACTGGTTACCAACATTATAAACGGGTTACCAACATTATAAACTGATAAACTGGTTACCAACATTATAAACTGGTTACCAACATTATAAACTGGTTACCAACATTATTAGAATAGTAAACAAGTCATTATATTATAAACTGGTTACCAACATTATAAACTGGTTACCAACATTATAAACTGGTTACCAACATTATAAACTGGTTAACAACATTATAAACTGGTTACCAACATTATAAACTGGTTACCAACATTATAAACTGGTTAGCAACATTATTAGAACAGTAAACAAGTCATTATATTATAAACTGGTTACCAACATTATAAACTGGTTCCCAACATTATTAGAATAGTAAACAAGTCATTATATTATAAACTGGTTCCCAACATTAGAAACTGGTTCCCAACATTATAAACTGGTTAGCAACATTATAAACTGGTTAGCAACATTATTAGAACAGTAAACAAGTCATTATATTATAAACTGGTTACCAACATTATAAACTGGTTCCCAACATTATAAACTGGTTCCCAACATTATAAACTGGTTACCAACATTATTAGAATAGTAAACAAGTCATTATATTATAAACTGGTTACCAACATTATAAACTGGTTCCCAACATTATAAACTGGTTCCCAACATTATAAACTGGTTACCAACATTATAAACTGGTTACCAACATTATAAACTGGTTACCAACATTATAAACTGGTTCCCAACATTATAAACTGGTTCCCAACATTATAAACTGGTTCCCAACATTATAAACTGGTTCCCAACATTATAAACTGGTTCCCAACATTATAAACTGGTTACCAACATTATAAACTGGTTACCAACATTATAAACTGGTTACCAACATTATTAGAATAGTAAACAAGTCATTATATTATAAACTGGTTACCAACATTATAAACCGGTTACCAACATTATAAACTGGTTACCAACATTATACACCGGTTACCAACATTATAAACTGGTTACCAACATTATAAACTGGTTACCAACATTATAAGCTGGTTAGCAACATTATAAACTGGTTACCAACATTATAAACGGGTTACCAACATTATAAACTGATAAACTGGTTACCAACATTATAAACTGGTTACCAACATTATAAACTGGTTACCAACATTATTAGAATAGTAAACAAGTCATTATATTATAAACTGGTTACCAACATTATAAACTGGTTACCAACATTATAAACTGGTTACCAACATTATAAACTGGTTCCCAACATTATAAACTGGTCACCAACATTATAAACTGGTTCCCAACATTATAAACTGGTCACCAACATTATAAACTGGTTAACAACATTATAAACTGGTTACCAACATTATAAACTGGTTACCAACATTATAAACTGGTTAGCAACATTATTAGAACAGTAAACAAGTCATTATATTATAAACTGGTTACCAACATTATAAACTGGTTCCCAACATTATTAGAATAGTAAACAAGTCATTATATTATAAACTGGTTCCCAACATTAGAAACTGGTTCCCAACATTATAAACTGGTTAGCAACATTATAAACTGGTTAGCAACATTATTAGAACAGTAAACAAGTCATTATATTATAAACTGGTTACCAACATTATAAACTGGTTCCCAACATTATAAACTGGTTCCCAACATTATAAACTGGTTACCAACATTATTAGAATAGTAAACAAGTCATTATATTATAAACTGGTTACCAACATTATAAACTGGTTCCCAACATTATAAACTGGTTCCCAACATTATAAACTGGTTACCAACATTATAAACTGGTTACCAACATTATAAACTGGTTACCAACATTATAAACTGGTTCCCAACATTATAAACTGGTTCCCAACATTATAAACTGGTTCCCAACATTATAAACTGGTTCCCAACATTATAAACTGGTTCCCAACATTATAAACTGGTTACCAACATTATAAACTGGTTACCAACATTATAAACTGGTTACCAACATTATTAGAATAGTAAACAAGTCATTATATTATAAACTGGTTACCAACATTATAAACCGGTTACCAACATTATAAACTGGTTACCAACATTATACACCGGTTACCAACATTATAAACTGGTTACCAACATTATAAACTGGTTACCAACATTATTAGAATAGTAAACAAGTCAATATACACTGCTCAAAAAAATAAAGGGAACACTTAAACAACACAATGTAACTCCAAGTCAATCACATTTCTATGAAATCAAACTGTCCACTTAGGAAGCAACACTGATTGACAATAAATTTCACATGCTGTTGTGCAAATGAAATAGACAAAAGGTGGAAATTATAGGAAATTAGCAAGACACCCCCAATAAAGGAGTGGTTCTGCAGGTGTTGACCACAGACCACTTCTCAGTTCCTATGCTTCCTGGCTGATGTTTTGGTCACTTTTGAATGCTGGCGGTGCTCTCACTCTAGTGGTAGCATGAGACGGAGTCTACAACCCACACAAGTGGCTCAGGTAGTGCAGCTCATCCAGGATGGCACATCAATGCGAGCTGTGGCAAGAAGGCTTGCTGTGTCTGTCAGCGTAGTGTCCAGAGCATGCAGGCGCTACCAGGAGACAGGCCAGTACATCAGGAGACGTGGAGGAGGCCGTAGGAGGGCAACAACCCAGCAGCAGGACCGCTACCTCCGCCTTTGTGCAAGGAGGAGCACTGCCAGAGCCCTGCAAAATGACCTCCAGCAGGCCACAAATGTGCATGTCTGCTCAAACAGTCAGAAACAGACTCCATGAGGGTGGTATGAGGGCCCGACGTCCACAGGTGGGGGTTGTGCTTACAGCCCAACACCGTTCAGGACGTTTGGCATTTGCCAGAGAACACCAAGATTGGCAAATTCGCCACTGTGCTCTTCACAGATGAAAGCAGGTTCACACTGAGCACATGTGACAGACGTGACAGAGTCTGGAGACGCCGTGGAGAACGTTCTGCTGCCTGCAACATCCTCCAGCATGACCGGTTTGGCGGTGGGTCAGTCATGGTGTGGGGTGGCATTTCTTTGTGGGGCCGCACAGCCCTCCATGTGCTCGCCAGAGGTAGCCTGACTGCCATTAGGTACCGAGATGAGATCCTCAGACCCCTTGTGAGACCATATGCTGACACATGCACATTTGTGGCCTGCTGGAACTCCCCTCCCCAGTACTCACCGGTCCTGTGTGAGTTGTGTAACTCCCCCTCCCCAGTACTCACCGGTCGTGTGTGAGTTGCTGCCCCAGTACTCACCGGTCCTGTGTGAGTTGCTGCCCCAGTACTCACCGGTCCTGTGTGAGTTGCTGCCTCAGTACTCACCGGTCCTGTGTGAGTTGTTCAGTGTAACTCTCCTCCCCCAGTACTCACCGGTCGTGTGTGAGTTGTTCAGTGTAACTCTCCTCCCCCAGTACTCACCGGTCGTGTGTGAGTTGCTGCACCAGTACTCACCGGTCCTGTGTGAGTTGCTGCTCCAGTACTCACCGGTCCTGTGTGAGTTGCTGCTCCAGTACTCACCGGTCCTGTGTGAGTTGTTCAGTGTAACTCTCCTCCCCCAGTACTCACCGGTCCTGTGTGAGTTGCTGCCTCAGTACTCACCGGTCCTGTGTGAGTTGCTGCCTCAGTACTCACCGGTCCTGTGTGAGTTGCTGCCTCAGTACTCACCGGTCCTGTGTGAGTTGCTGCCTCGGTACTCACCGGTCCTGTGTGAGTTGCTGCCTCGGTACTCACCGGTCCTGTGTGAGTTGCTGCCTCGGTACTCACCGGTCCTGTGTGAGTTGCTGCCTCGGTACTCACCGGTCCTGTGTGAGTTGCTGCCTCGGTACTCACCGGTCCTGTGTGAGTTGCGGCCTCGGGACTCACCGGTCCTGTGTGAGTTGCGGCCTCGGGACTCACCGGGCCTGTGTGAGTTGCGGCCTCGGGACTCACCGGTCGTGTGTGAGTTGCTGCCCCAGTACTCACCGGTCCTTTGTGAGTTGCTGCCTCAGTACTCACCGGTCCTGTGTGAGTTGCTGCCTCAGTACTCACCGGTCCTGTGTGAGTTGCTGCCCCAGTACTCACCGGTCCTGTGTGAGTTGCTCCCCCAGTACTCACCGGTCCTGTGTGAGTTGCTGCCCCAGTACTCACCGGTCCTTTGTGAGTTGCTGCCTCAGTACTCACCGGTCCTGTGTGAGTTGCTGCCTCAGTACTCACCGGTCGTGTGTGAGTTGCTGCCCCAGTACTCACCGGTCCTTTGTGAGTTGCTGCCTCAGTACTCACCGGTCGTGTGTGAGTTGCTGCCCCAGTACTCACCGGTCCTTTGTGAGTTGCTGCCTCAGTACTCACCGGTCCTGTGTGAGTTGCTGCCTCAGTACTCACCGGTCCTGTGTGAGTTGCTGCCTCAGTACTCACCGGTCCTGTGTGAGTTGCTGCCCCAGTACTCACCGGTCCTGTGTGAGTTGCTGCCCCAGTACTCACCGGTCGTGTGTGAGTTGCTGCCCCAGTACTCACCGGTCCTGTGTGAGTTGTTCAGTGTAACTCTCCTCCCCCAGTACTCACCGGTCGTGTGTGAGTTGCTGCACCAGTTCCTGCCAGTGTCTTGAGGCGCTGAGGTCTATCTTATAGAGTCCTCTGATGTGCTGGATCACTTTCTTCCTCTCCATACCCTGTCTCAGTGACACATTCTGGGTGATGTCGGCAGCGATCTTAGAGATGTCCTTGGACTTACCGTCCAGACGCTGGATCAGACTGGAGAAAGGAGAGAGACGGACAATACATTGGTTTGAAACATTGTCAGTTAGAATCCTTGCCGCTGTTCTTGGTTTCTGAATTCCTCTCAAAGTACATCGGAGCTGAGGATCCATTTCAATGTCCCTCCCTCTCACCTCCTCCTCCAATGAGTTTTGAGAGGAATGGAGGGAACAAGTACTGGGGAAAGCAAGGATTTGACTGGTAGTAAGACACAGCTCTGGAGTCTAACGAACCAATCATGCTTCACCTTTTCTGTGTGTTGGAAATTTTCTTCTCCCAGGCCAGTTTACTGCTCTTCTCATCCGCCTCGTATTTCAGCTGTTCCTGTGAGATGAAACGGGACATGAATGAGACCCGTGAGATGAAACGGGACAGGGCTGGGACCCGTGAGATGAAACGGGACAGGGCTGGGACCCGTGAGATGAAATGGGACAGGGCTGGGACCCGTGAGATGAAATGGGACAGGGCTGGGACCCGTGAGATGAAACGGGACAGGGCTGGGACCCGTGAGATGAAACGGGACAGGGCTGGGACCCGTGAGATGAAACGGGACAGGGCTGGGACCCGTGAGATGAAATGGGACAGGGCTGGGACCCGTGAGATGAAACGGGACAGGGCTGGGACCCGTGAGATGAAACGGGACAGGGCTGGGACCCGTGAGATGAAACGGGACAGGGCTGGGACCCGTGAGATGATACGGGACAGGGCTGGGACCCGTGAGATGAAACGGGACAGGGCTGGGACCCGTGAGATGAAACGGGACAGGGCTGGGACCCGTGAGATGAAATGGGACAGGGCTGGGACCCGTGAGATGAAACGGGACAGGGCTGGGACCCGTGAGATGAAACGGGACAGGGCTGGGACTAACCCAGGACTCAAGACAGTTGTAGTTCCAGAGTTGAACCCTAACCGTTGGCCAGACTGGCTAGCAATGTTATAGGGTTAGGGTAAGGTCAGTGATGTTATAGGATAAGGGTAAGGTCAGTGATGTCATAGGGTAAGGTCAGCGATGTTATAGGGTAAGGGTAAAGTCAGAGATGCTATAGGGTAAGGGTAAAGTCAGAGATGCTATAGGGTAAGGGTAAAGTCAGAGATGCTATAGGGTAAGGGTAAAGTCAGAGATGCTATAGGGTAAGGGTAAAGTCAGAGATGCTATAGGGTAAGGGTAAAGTCAGAGATGCTATAGGGTAAGGGTAAAGTCAGAGATGTTATAGGGTAAGGGTAAAGTCAGAGATGCTATAGGGTAAGGGTAAAGTCAGAGATGCTATAGGGTAAGGGTAAAGTCAGAGATGCTATAGGGTAAGGGTAAAGTCAGAGATGCTATAGGGTAAGGGTAAAGTCAGAGATGCTATAGGGTAAGGGTAAAGTCAGAGATGCTATAGGGTAAGGGTAAAGTCAGAGATGCTATAGGGTAAGGGTGAAGTCAGAGATGTTATGGGGTACGGGTAAAGTCAGAGATGCTATAGGGTAAGGGTAAAGTCAGAGATGCTATAGGGTAAGGGTAAAGTCAGAGATGCTATAGGGTAAGGGTAAAGTCAGAGATGCTATAGGGTAAGGGTAAAGTCAGAGATGCTATAGGGTAAGGGTAAAGTCAGAGATGTTATAGGGTTAGGGTAAGGTCAGAGATGTTATAGGGTAAGGGTAAAGTCAGAGATGTTATAGGGTTAGGGTAAGGTCAGAGATGTTATAGGGTAAGGGTAAAGTCAGAGATGTTATAGGGTAAGGTCAGAGATGTTATAGGGTAAGGTCAGAGATGTTATAGGGTAAGGTCAGAGATGTTATAGGGTAAGGTCAGAGATGTTATAGGGTAAGGGTAAGGTCAGAGATGTTATAGGGTAAGGGTAAAGTCAGAGATGCTATAGGGTAAGGGTAAAGTCAGAGATGTTATAGGGTTAGGGTAAGGTCAGAGATGTTATAGGGTAAGGGTAAAGTCAGAGATGTTATAGGGTTAGGGTAAGGTCAGAGATGCTATAGGGTAAGGGTAAAGTCAGAGATGTTATAGGGTTAGGGTAAGGTCAGAGATGTTATAGGGTAAGGGTAAGGTCAGAGATGCTATAGGGTAAGGGTAAAGTCAGAGATGCTATAGGGTTAGGGTAAGGTCAAAGATGTTATAGGGTAAGGTCAGAGATGTTATAGGGTAAGGGTAAAGTCAGAGATGCTATAGGGTAAGGGTAAAGTCAGAGATGCTATAGGGTAAGGGTAAAGTCAGAGATGCAATAGGGTAAGGGTAAAGTCAGAGATGCAATAGGGTAAGGGTAAATTAGGAACACCTGTTCTGAGGAACGCCCTCAGAACAGCCTCAGTTCGTCAGGTCATGGACTCTACCAGGTGTCGAAAGCGTTCCACAGGGATGCTGGCCCATGTTGGACTCCAATGCTTCCCCACAGTCGTGTCCAGTTTGCTGGATGTCCTTTGGGTGGTGGACCATTCTTGATACTCACGGAAAACGGTTGAACCCGAACCCAACTCAATGTTAGGAAGGCATTCCTAATGTTTCGTAAACTCAGTGTAGGTCCATTATAATTTATATGTACTTTTTTATCTAATTTTAGACATTCCAGAGTGGCCTGGGGTGTTCTGTTAAATTTAAACCGAACAAAAATATAAAACGCAACAATTTATAAATATTTGACTGAGTTACAGTTCACATGAGGAAATCAGTTAACTGGAATAAATTCATGAGGCTCTAATCTATGGATTTCACATGACTGGGAATACAGATATGCATCTGTTGGTCATAGAGACCTTTAAATAAAGGTAGAGACGTGGATCAGAGAACCAGTCAGTATCTGGTGTGACCACCATCTGCCTCATGCAGCGCGACACGTCTCCTTCACATAGAGGTGATCAGGCTGTTGATTGTGGCTTGTGGAATGTTGTCCCACTCCTCTTCAATGGCTGTGTGAAGTTGCTGGATATTGGCGGGAACTGGAACATGCTGTCGTACACGTCAATCCAGAGCATCCCAAACATGCTCAATGGGTGACATGTCTGGTGAGTAATGCAGGCTATGGAAGAACTGGGACATTTTCAGCTTTCAGGTATTGTGTCCAGATCCTTGCGACATGGCGTCGTGTATTATCATGCTGAAACATGAGGTGGTGGTGGAGGAGGAATGGCACGACAATGGGCCTCAGGATCTCGCTGCGGTATTGATGTGCATTCAAATTACCATTGATAAAATTCAACTCGGTTCGTTGTCTGTAGGTTATGCCTGCCCATACCATAACATTTATGGAATCTTTTATTTAAGCTCATGAAACATGGGACCAAACCGTTACATGTTTCAGTATATAAATGAAACGGCGGGCAACGGCCCACATTTCAGCATGTAAACGCCTGTTTCAGATAAACACCTGGTCTAAATGATTTGTTACCATGAATTACCACGAATTGCCAATTGCCATGAATTGTTTACAAGGTTTAATGTTTGATTTGTTACATTAAATAATTGAGTAATGACTCAAAAATTACGACAATCATCGGTTTTTATTCGCCAGTAAGAAACTGCTAGCTAACTGGCTGTTAACAGCTGGGAACTGCTAGCTAACTGGCTGCTAACAGCTGAGAACTGCTAGCTAACTGGCTGCTAACAGCTGAGAACTGCTAGCTAACTGGCTGCTAACAGCTGAGAACTGCTAGCTAACTGGCTGCTAACAGCTGAGAACTGCTAGCTAACTGGCTGCTAACAGCTGAGAACTGCTAGCTAACTGGCTGCTAACAGCTGAGAACTGCTAGCTAACTGGCTGCTAACAGCTGAGAACTGCTAGCTAACTGGCTGCTAACAGCTGAGAACTGCTAGCTAACTGGCTGCTAACAGCTGAGAACTGCTAGCTAACTGGCTGCTAACAGTTGAGAACTGCTAGCTAACTGGCTGCTAACAGCTGAGAACTGCTAGCTAACTGGCTGCTAACAGCTGAGAACTGCTAGCTAACTGGCTGGGAACTGCTAGCTAACTGGCTGCTAACAGCTGAGAACTGCTAGCTAACTGGCTGCTAACAGCTGAGAACTGCTAGCTAACTGGCTGCTAACAGCTGAGAACTGCTAGCTAACTGGCTGCTAACAGCTGAGAACTGCTAGCTAACTGGCTGCTAACAGCTGAGAACTGCTAGCTAACGGGCTGCTAACAGCTGAGAACTGCTAGCTAACTGGCTGCTAACAGCTGAGAACTGCTAGCTAACGGGCTGCTAACAGCTGAGAACTGCTAGCTAACTGGCTGCTAACAGCTGAGAACTGCTAGCTAACTGGCTGCTAACAGCTGAGAACTGCTAGCTAACTGGCTGCTAACAGCTGAGAACTGCTAGCTAACTGGCAAGCACAAAAACAGTCAAATACAGGAGTACAGACCCCCAGCAATGTTTTTGAGGCATACTAAGACAAAATAAACATGACACAGTGTGTAAATGAAAACACATTAGTGCAGGAAATTAATGGTGGAGTTAAACAATGACCTATGTAAACTATGTTGTGTACATTAAGGAATAGATGCCTGGCTCAAATAGATGCCTGGCTCAAACAAAAGCCTGGCTCTAATAAAAGCCTGGCTTAAATAGAAGCCTGGCTTAAATAGAAGCCTGGCTAAAATAGAAGCCTGGCTTAAATAGAAGCCTGTTCAGTGATTTAAGCAAATACACATCCAGTCTATGAATTTTAGTTTTACGGAATATATATGTAGATATTTTTGTACTCAAACCTCCCCGGGCTGGATCCGGCCTGTGGGCCGTAGTTTGCCCACCTGTATTAGGTTAGGTAAAGGTTATAGGGTCAGGGTAAAAGTAAAGGTTACCTCTTTGATAGCCTTGAGCAGGTCTGGTTTGTACGGTGCGCTGGGCGGGATGCAGCGATGACCCCACTGCTTCAGTGATGACATGAAACTGCACACAGTACTCTGCTCCTCTTTGTTCAGAGCATCTTTATGGTCATGGAGCATCTCATACAGATACATGGCTAGCTTGGGACCATGCTGAGAGAGGAGAGAGGTGAGGGGAGGGGAGAGGGGAGGGAGTGGAGGGGAGAGAGAGGAGGGGGGGGTGGAGAGAGGGGGAGAGAGAGAGGAGGGGAGAGTAGAGGGGAGGGGGAGAGGAGAGAGAGAGGAGAGGGGAGAGTGGAGGGGAGAGAGAGAGGAGAGAGTGGAGGGGAGAGGAGGGGAGGGGGAGAGGAGAGAGAGAGGAGAGAGTGGAGGGGAGAGAGAGAGGAGAGAGGAGAGTGGAGGGGAGAAGGGAGGGGAGAGTGGAGGGGCGAGAGAGGAGAGAGAGAGAGGAGAGGGGAGAGAAAGGAGAGGAGAGAGAGAGAGGGGGGAGAGAGGGGAGAGAGAGAGAGAGAGAGGAGAGAGGAGAGAGAGTAAATCCTTCATCTATCACAGACCTGTCTGACCTACAGTAACCCCCCCCTGGAGGAGGAACAGTAAGACAGACCAGTCTGACCTACAGTAACCCCCCCCCCCCCCCCTGGAGGAGGAACAGTAAGACAGACCAGTCTGACCTACAGTAACCCCCCCCTGGAGGAGGAACAGTAAGACAGACCAGTCTGACCCACAGTAACCCCCCCCCCCCCCCCCGGAGGAGGAACAGTAAGACAGACCAGTCTGACCTACAGTAACCCCCACCCCCCCCCCCCCGCCTGGAGGAGGAACAGTAAAACAGACCAGTCTGACCTACAGTAACCCCCCCCCCCGGATGAGGAACAGTAAGACAGACCAGTCTGAACTACAGTAACCCCCCCCCCCGGAGGAGGAACAGTAAGACAGACCAGTCTGACCTACAGTAACCCCCCCCCCCCCCCAGAGGAGGAACAGTAAGACAGACCAGTCTGACCTACAGTAACCCCCCCCCCCCCCGGAGGAGGAACAGTAAGACAGACCAGTCTGACCTACAGTAACCCCCCCCCCTCCCCCCCCCTGGAGGAGGAACAGTAAGACAGACCAGTCTGACCTACAGTAACCCCCCCCCCGGAGGAGGAACAGTAAGACAGACCAGTCTGACCTACAGTAACCCCCCCCCCCCTTAGAGGAGGAACAGTAAGACAGACCAGTCTGACCTACAGTAACCCCCCCCCCCCCCTGGAGGAGGAACAGTAAGACAGACCAGTCTGACCTACAGTAACCCCCCCCCTTAGAGGAGGAACAGTAAGACAGACCAGTCTGACCTACAGTAACCCCCCCCCCGGAGGAGGAACAGTAATTACAGACCAGGCTGACCTACAGTAACCCCCCCCCCCCCCCCTGGAGGAGGAACAGTAATTACAGACCAGGCTGACCTACAGTAACCCCCCCCTGGAAGAGGAACAGTAAGACAGACCAGGCTGCCATGGTAACTATGAAGATGTCTCTGGGTTATTTCAGAGCCAAGGCCCTGGCAGCTGGACCTGTACGTACATGGGAACATGGGACTCATGAGACCTGCCCTCTCTCTTCATTTCTCTCGCTTTCAATCTTGCTCTCGCTCTCTTTCAATCTTGCTCTCGCTCTCTTTCAATCTTGCTCTCGCTCTCTTTCAATCTTGCTCTCGCTCTCTTTCAATCTTGCTCTCGCTCTCTTTCAATCTTGCTCTCGCTCTCTTTCAATCTTGCTCTCGCTCTCTTTCAATCTTGCTCTCGCTCTCTTTCAATCTTGCTCTCTTTCAATCTTGCTCTCTTTCAATCTTGCTCTCTTTCAATCTTGCTCTCTCTCAATCTTGCTCTCTCTCTCTCTCAATCTTGCTCTCTCTCTCTCTCTCGCCCTCTCTCTTTCGATCTTGCTCTCTCTCTCTCTCAACCTTTCATTCATTCACTCTCTCGTTCTCACCCGGGGCTGAGGCTCTCCCTGAAGATGTCTGGGCTCAGCCCTAACCCTGACCCTGACAGCAACCTCAAACCTCTCACCTGGGGCTCTCCCCTGAGGATGTCTGGGCTCAGCCCTAACCCTGACCCTGACAGCAACCTCAAACCTCTCACCTGGGGCTCTCCCCTGAGGATGTCTGGGCTCAGCCCTAACCCTGACCCTGACAGCAACCTCAAACCTCTCACCTGGGGCTCTCCCCTTAGGATGTCTGGGCTCAGCCCTAACCCTGACCCTAACAGCAACCTCAGACCTCTCACCTGGGGCTCTCCCCTTAGGATGTCTGGGCTCAGCCCTAACAGCGACCCCTGACCTCTTACCTCTAACCCGGGGCTGAGGCTCTCCTTGAGGAAGTCAGGGTTTGCAGGATCGAACACAAACTCTAGCGCCTCCTTCCTGTCCCTGAGGGGTAATGCAGGGGAGAGGGTGTGCACCAAGAGACGTCCGATCTGAACCCTGAAGGTGTCCCGACACGACCACAGGATCCTCCTCCACTGCTGCCTGGGGGCCCCGCCACGACCCATACTGCCCTGGGAGAACAAGCATAGTCCCACATTATGACGAAGTCATTTCAAACCAGAAAAAAAGACAACATATACAAACAAACAACAACTGACAAACAAACAAACAATGACTGCATCGCCTCTACATCTCCGTCCCTAGTACCTGGTCACACCTCCGTCCCTAGTACCTGGTCACACCTCCGTCCCTAGTACCTGGTCACACCTCCGTCCCTAGTACCTGGTCACACCTCCGTCCCTAGTACCTGGCCACACCTCCATCCCTAGTACCTGGTCACACCTCCATCCCTAGTACCTGGTCACACCTCCGTCCCTAGTGCCTGGTCACATCTCCATCCCTAGTACCTGGTCACACCTCCATCCATAGTCACACCTCCGTCCCTAGTACCTGGTCACACCTCCATCCCTAGTACCTGGTCACACCTCCGTCCCTAGTACCTGGTCACACCTCCATCCCTAGTACCTGGTCACACCTCCATCCATAGTCACACCTCCGTCCCTAGTACCTGGTCACACCTCCATCCCTAGTACCTGGCCACACCTCCATCCCTAGTCACACCTCCATCCCTAGTACCTGGACACACCTCCATCCCTAGTACCTGGTCACACCTCCATCCCTAGTACCTGGACACACCTCCATCCCTAGTACCTGGACACACCTCCATCCCTAGTGCCTGGTCACACCTCCATCCCTAGTACCTGGTCACACCTCCATCCCTAGTACCTGGTCACACCATCCCTAGTACCTGGTCACACCTCCATCCCTAGTACCTGGTAACACCTCCATCCCTAGTCACACCTCCGTCCCTAGTACCTGGACACACCTCCATCCCTAGTACCTGGACACACCTCCATCCCTAGTGCCTGGTCACACCTCCATCCCTAGTACCTGGTCACACCTCCATCCCTAGTACCTGGTCACACCTCCATCCCTAGTACCTGGTAACACCTCCATCCCTAGTCACACCTCCGTCCCTAGTGCCTGGTCACACCTCCATCCCTAGTACCTGGTCACACCTCCATCCCTAGTACCTGGTCACACCTCCATCCCTAGTACCTGGTAACACCTCCATCCATAGTCACACCTCCGTCCCTAGTACCTGGTCACACCTCCATCCCTAGTACCTGGTCACACCTCCATCCCTAGTACCTAGTCACACCTCCATCCCTAGTACCTGGTAACACCTCCATCCCTAGTACCTAGTCACACCTCCATCCCTAGTACCTAGTCACACCTCCATCCCTAGTACCTGGTAACACCTCCATCCCTAGTACCTGGTCACACCTCCATCCCTAGTACCTAGTCACACCTCCATCCCTAGTACCTGGTCATATCTCCATCCCTAGTACCTGGACACACCTCCGTCCCTAGTACCTGGTAACACCTCCATCCCTAGTACCTAGTCACACCTCCATCCCTAGTACCTGGTCACACCTCCATCCCTAGTACCTGGTCACACCTCCATCCCTAGTGCCTGGTCACACCTCCATCCCTAGTACCTAGTACCTGGTCACACCTCCGTCCCTAGTACCTGGTCACACCTCCGTCCCTAGTACCTGGTCACACCTCCGTCCCTAGTACCTGGTCACACCTCCATCCCTAGTACCTGGTCACACCTCCATCCCTAGTACCTGGTCACACCTCCATCCCTAGTACCTGGTCACACCTCCATCCATAGTCACACCTCCGTCCCTAGTACCTGGTTACACCACCGTCCCTAGTACCTGGTCACACCCCCGTCCCTAGTACCTGGACACACCTCCGTCCCTAGTACCTGGTCACACCTCCATCCCTAGTACCTGGACACACCTCCATCCCTAGTACCTGGACACACCTCCATCACTAGTACCTGGACACATCTCCATCCCTAGTACCTGGTCACACCTCCATCCCTAGTACCTGGTCACATCTCCATCCCTAGTACCTGGTCACACCTCCATCCCTAGTACCTGGTCACACCTCCATTCCTAGTACCTGGTCACACCTCCATCCCTAGTACCTGGTCACACCTCCATCCCTAGTACCTGGTCACACCTCCATCCCTAGTACCTGGTCACACCTCCATCCCTAGTGCCTGGTCACACCTCCATCCCTAGTACCTAGTCACACCTCCATCCCTATTACCTGGTCACACCTCCATCCCTAGTACCTGGTCACATCTCCATCCCTAGTACCTGGTCACACCTCCATCCCTAGTACCTGGTCACACCTCCATCCCTAGTACCTGGTCACACCTCCATCCCTAGTACCTGGTCACACCTCCATCCCTAGTACCTAGTCACACCTCCATCCCTACTACCTGGTCACACCTCCATCCCTAGTACCTGGTCATATCTCCATCCCTAGTACCTGGTCACACCTCCATCCCTAGTACCTGGTCACACCTCCATCCCTAGTACCTGGTCACATCTCCATCCCTACTACCTGGTCACACCTCCATCCCTAGTACCTGGTCACACCTCCATCCCTACTACCTAGTCACACCTCCATCCCTAGTACCTAGTCACACCTCCATCCCTAGTGCCTAGTACCTGGTCACACCTCCATCCCTAGTACCTGGTCACACCTCCATCCCTAGTGCCTGGTCACACCTCCATCCCTAGTACCTGGTCACACCTCCATCCCTAGTACCTGGTCACACCTCCATCCCTAGTACCTAGTCACACCTCCATCTCTAGTACCTGGTCACACCTCCATCCCTAGTCACACCTCCATCCCTAGTACCTGGTCACACCTCCATCCCTAGTCACACCTCCATCCCTAGTACCTGGTCACACCTCCATCCCTAGTACCTGGTCACACCTCCATCCCTAGTACCTGGTCACATCTCCATCCCTAGTACCTGGACACACCTCCATCCCTAGTGCCTGGTCACACCTCCGTCCCTAGTACCTGGTCACACCTCCATCCCTAGTACCTAGTCACACCTCCATCCCTAGTACCTGGTCACACCTCCATCCCTAGTACCTGGTCACACCTCCATCCCTAGTACCTGGTCACACCTCCATCCCTAGTACCTGGTCACACCTCCATCCCTAGTACCTGGTCACACCTCCATCCCTAGTACCTGGTCACATCTCCATCCCTAGTACCTGGTCACACCTCCATCCCTAGTACCTGGTCACACCTCCATCCCTAGTACCTGGTCACACCTCCATCCCTAGTACCTGGTCACATCTCCATCCCTAGTACCTGGTCACACCTCCATCCCTAGTACCTGGTCACACCTCCATCCCTAGTACCTGGTCACACCTCCATCCCTAGTCACACCTCCATCCCTACTACCTGGTCACACCTCCATCCCTAGTACCTGGTCACATCTCCATCCCTAGTACCTGGTCACATCTCCATCCCTAGTACCTGGTCACACCTCCATCCCTAGTACCTGGTCACACCTCCATCCCTAGTCACATCTCCATCCCTACTACCTGGTCACACCTCCATCCCTAGTACCTGGTCACACCCCCATCCCTAGTACCTGGTCACACCTCCATCCCTAGTACCTGGTCACACCTCCATCCCTAGTACCTGGTCACACCTCCATCCCTAGTCACACCTCCATCCCTAGTACCTGGTCACACCTCCATCCCTAGTACCTGGTCACACCTCCATCCCTAGTACCTGGTCACACCTCCATCCCTAGTACCTGGTCACATCTCCATCCCTAGTGCCTGGTCATACCTCCATCCCTATTACCTGGTCACACCTCCATCCCTAGTACCTGGTCACACCTCCATCACTATTACCTGGTCACACCTCCATCCCTAGTACCTGGTCACACCTCCATCCCTAGTACCTGGTCACACCTCCATCACTAGTACCTGGTCACACCTCCATCACTAGTACCTGGTCACACCTCCATCCCTATTACCTGGTCACACCTCCATCCCTAGTACCTGGTCACACCTCCATCCCTATTACCTGGTCACACCTCCATCCCTAGTACCTGGTCACACCTCCATCCCTAGTACCTGGTCACACCTCCATCCCTAGTACCTGGTCACACCTCCATCACTAGTACCTGGTCATATCTCCATCCCTATTACCTGGTCACACCTCCATCCCTAGTCACACCTCCATCCCTAGTACCTGGTCACACCTCCATCACTAGTACCTGGTCACACCTCCATCCCTAGTACCTGGTCATATCTCCATCCCTAGTACCTGGTCACACCTCCACCTCTAGCACCTGGTCATATCTCCATCCCTAGTACCTGGTCACACCTCCATCCCTAGTACCTGGTCACATCTCCATCCCTAGTACCTGGTCACATCTCCATCCCTAGTACCTGGTCATATCTCCATCCCTACTACCTGGTCACACCTCCATCCCTAGTACCTGGTCATATCTCCATCCCTATTACCTGGTCACACCTCCATCCCTAGTCACACCTCCATCCCTAGTACCTGGTCACACCTCCATCACTAGTACCTGGTCACACCTCCATCCCTAGTACCTGGTCATATCTCCATCCCTAGTACCTGGTCACACCTCCACCTCTAGCACCTGGTCATATCTCCATCCCTAGTACCTGGTCACACCTCCATCCCTAGTACCTGGTCACATCTCCATCCCTAGTACCTGGTCACATCTCCATCCCTAGTACCTGGTCATATCTCCATCCCTACTACCTGGTCACACCTCCATCCCTAGTACCTGGTCATATCTCCATCCCTACTACCTGGTCACACCTCCATCCCTAGTACCTGGTCACACCTCCATCACTAGTACCTGGTCACACCTCCATCCCTAGTACCTGGTCACACCTCCATCCCTAGTACCTGGTCACACCTCCATCACTAGTACCTGGACACACCTCCATCCCTAGTACCTGGTCACACCTCCATCCCTAGTACCTGGTCACACCTCCATCACTAGTACCTGGTCATATCTCCATCCCTAGTACCTGGTCACACCTCCATCCCTAGTACCTGGTCACACCTCCATCCCTAGTACCTGGTCACACCTCCATCCCTAGTACCTGGTCACATCTCCATCCCTAGTACCTGGTCACACCTCCATCCCTAGTACCTGGTCACACCTCCATCCCTAGTACCTGGTCACATCTCCATCCCTAGTACCTGGTCACATCTCCATCCCTAGTACCTGGTCACACCTCCATCCCTAGTACCTGGTCACACCTCCATCCCTAGTACCTAGTACCTGGTCACACCTCCATCCCTAGTACCTGGTCACACCTCCATCCCTAGTACCTGGTCACACCTCCATCCCTAGTACCTAGTCACACCTCCATCCCTAGTACCTGGTCACACCTCCATCCCTAGTACCTGGTCACACCTCCATCCCTAGTACCTAGTACCTGGTCACACCTCCATCCATAGTACCTAGTCACACCTCCATCCATAGTCACACCTCCATCCCTAGTACCTAGTCACACCTCCATCCATAGTACCTGGTCACACCTCCATCCCTAGTACCTGGTCACACCTCCATCCCTAGTACCTGGTCACACCTCCATCCATAGTACCTAGTCACACCTCCATCCCTAGTGCCTGGTCACACCTCCATCCATAGTACCTAGTCACACCTCCATCCATAGTCACACCTCCGTCCCTAGTACCTGGTCACACCTCCGTCCCTAGTACCTGGTCACACCTCCATCCCTAGTACCTGGTCACACCTCCATCCCTAGTACCTGGTCACACCTCCATCCCTAGTACCTGGTCACACCTCCATCCCTAGTACCTGGTCACACCTCCATCCCTAGTACCTGGTCACACCTCCGTCCCTAGTACCTGGTCACACCTCCATCCCTAGTACCTGGTCACATCTCCATCCCTAGTACCTGGTCACACCTCCATCCATAGTACCTGGTCACACCTCCATCCCTAGTACCTGGTCACACCTCCATCCATAGTACCTGGTCACATCTCCATCCCTAGTACCTGGTCACATCTCCATCCCTAGTACCTGGTCACACCTCCATCCATAGTACCTGGTCACATCTCCATCCCTAGTACCTGGTCACATCTCCATCCCTAGTACCTGGTCACACCTCCATCCATAGTACCTGGTCACACCTCCATCCCTAGTACCTGGTCACACCTCCATCCATAGTACCTAGTCACACCTCCATCCATAGTCACACCTCCGTCCCTAGTACCTGGTCACACCTCCGTCCCTAGTACCTGGTCACACCTCCATCCCTAGTACCTGGTCACACCTCCATCCCTAGTACCTGGTCACACCTCCATCCCTAGTACCTAGTACCTGGTCACACCTCCATCCCTAGTACCTGGTCACACCTCCATCCCTAGTCACACCTCCATCCCTAGTACCTGGTCACACCTCCATCCCTAGTCACACCTCCATCCCTAGTACCTGGTCACACCTCCATCCCTAGTCACACCTCCATCCCTAGTACCTGGTCACACCTCCATCCCTAGTCACACCTCCATCCCTAGTCACACCTCCATCCCTAGTACCTAGTACCTGGTCACACCTCCATCCCTAGTACCTGGTCACACCTCCATCCCTAGTACCTGGTCACACCTCCATCCCTAGTACCTGGTCACACCTCATTTACATTTACATTTAAGTCATTTAGCAGACGCTCTTATCCAGAGCGACTTACAAATTGGTGCATTCACCTTATGACATCCAGTGGAACAGCCACTTTACAATAGTGCATCTAGATCATTTTAAGGGGGGGGGGGGCAGAAGGATTGCTTTATCCTAGGTATTCCTTGAAGAGGTGGGGTTTCAGGTGTCTCCGGAAGGTGGTGATTGACTCCGCTGTCCTGGCGTCGTGAGGGAGTTTGTTCCACCATTGGGGTGCCAGAGCAGCGAACAGTTTTGACTGGGCTGAGCGGGAACTGTACTTCCTCAGTGGTAGGGAGGCGAGCAGGCCAGAGGTGGATGAACGCAGTGCCCTTGTTTGGGTGTAGGGCCTGATCAGAGCCTGAAGGTACTGAGGTGCCGTTCCCCTCACAGCTCCGTAGGCAAGCACCATGGTCTTGTAGCGGATGCGAGCTTCAACTGGAAGCCAGTGGAGAGAGCGGAGGAGCGGGGTGACGTGAGAGAACTTGGGAAGGTTGAACACCAGACGGGCTGCGGCGTTCTGGATGAGTTGTAGGGGTTTAATGGCACAGGCAGGGAGCCCAGCCAACAGCGAGTTGCAGTAATCCAGACGGGAGATGACAAGTGCCTGGATTAGGACCTGCGCCGCTTCCTGTGTGAGGCAGGGTCGTACTCTGCGGATGTTGTAGAGCATGAACCTACAGGAACGGGCCACCGCCTTGATGTTGGTGGAGAACGACAGGGTGTTGTCCAGGATCACGCCAAGGTTCTTAGCGCTCTGGGAGGAGGACACAATGGAGTTGTCAACCGTGATGGCGAGATCATGGAACGGACAGTCCTTCCCCGGGAGGAAGAGCAGCTCCGTCTTGCCGAGGTTCAGCTTGAGGTGGTGATCCGTCATCCACACTGATATGTCTGCCAGACATGCAGAGATGCGATTCGCCACCTGGTCATCAGAAGGGGGAAAGGAGAAGATTAATTGTGTGTCGTCTGCATAGCAATGATAGGAGAGACCATGTGAGGTTATGACAGAGCCAAGTGACTTGGTGTATAGCGAGAATAGGAGAGGGCCTAGAACAGAGCCCTGGGGGACACCAGTGGTGAGAGCGCGTGGTGAGGAGACAGATTCTCGCCACGCCACCTGGTATGAGCGACCTGTCAGGTAGGACGCAATCCAAGCGTGGGCCGCGCCGGAGATGCCCAACTCGGAGAGGGTGGAGAGGAGGATCTGATGGTTCACAGTATCGAAGGCAGCCGATAGGTCTAGAAGGATGAGAGCAGAGGAGAGAGAGTTAGCTTTAGCAGTGCGGAGCGCCTCCGTGATACAGAGAAGAGCAGTCTCAGTTGAGTGACTAGTCTTGAAACCTGACTGATTTGGATCAAGAAGGTCATTCTGAGAGAGATAGCAGGAGAGCTGGCCAAGGACGGCACGTTCAAGAGTTTTGGAGAGAAAAGAAAGAAGGGATACTGGTCTGTAGTTGTTGACATCGGAGGGATCGAGTGTAGGTTTTTTCAGAAGGGGTGCAACTCTCGCTCTCTTGAAGACGGAAGGGACGTAGCCAGCGGTCAGGGATGAGTTGATGAGCGAGGTGAGGTAAGGTAGAAGGTCTCCGGAAATGGTCTGGAGAAGAGAGGAGGGGATAGGGTCAAGCGGGCAGGTTGTTGGGCGGCCGGCCGTCACAAGACGCGAGATTTCATCTGGAGAGAGAGGGGAGAAAGAGGTCAAAGCACAGGGTTGGGCAGTGTGAGCAGAACCAGCGGTGTCGTTTGACTTAGCAAACGAGGATCGGATGTCGTCGACCTTCTTTTCAAAATGGTTGACGAAGTCGTCTGCAGAGAGGGAGGAGGGGGGGGGGAGGGGGAGGAGGATTCAGGAGGGAGGAGAAGGTGGCAAAGAGCTTCCTAGGGTTAGAGGCAGATGCTTGGAATTTAGAGTGGTAGAAAGTGGCTTTAGCAGCAGAGACAGAAGAGGAAAATGTAGAGAGGAGGGAGTGAAAGGATGCCAGGTCCGCAGGGAGGCGAGTTTTCCTCCATTTCCGCTCGGCTGCCCGGAGCCCTGTTCTGTGAGCTCGCAATGAGTCGTCGAGCCACGGAGCGGGAGGGGAGGACCGAGCCGGCCTGGAGGATAGGGGACATAGAGAGTCAAAGGATGCAGAAAGGGAGGAGAGGAGGGTTGAGGAGGCAGAATCAGGAGATAGGTTGGAGAAGGTTTGGGCAGAGGGAAGAGATGATAGGATGGAAGAGGAGAGAGTAGCGGGGGAGAGAGAGCGGAGGTTGGGACGGCGCGATACCATCCGAGTAGGGGCAGTGTGGGAAGTGTTGGATGAGAGCGAGAGGGAAAAGGATACAAGGTAGTGGTCGGAGACTTGGAGGGGAGTTGCAATGAGGTTAGTGGAAGAACAGCATCTAGTAAAGATGAGGTCAAGCGTATTGCCTGCCTTGTGAGTAGGGGGGGAAGGTGAGAGGGTGAGGTCAAAAGAGGAGAGGAGTGGAAAGAAGGAGGCAGAGAGGAATGAGTCAAAGGTAGACATGGGGAGGTTAAAGTCACCCAGAACTGTGAGAGGTGAGCCGTCCTCAGGAAAGGAGCTTATCAAGGCGTCAAGCTCATTGATGAACTCTCCAAGGGAACCTGGAGGGCGATAAATGATAAGGATGTTAAGCTTGAAAGGGCTGGTAACTGTGACAGCATGGAATTCAAAGGAGGCGATAGACAGATGGGTAAGGGGAGAAAGAGAGAATGACCACTTGGGAGAGATGAGGATCCCGGTGCCACCACCCCGCTGACCAGACGGTCTCGGGGTGTGCGAGAACACGTGGGCAGACGAAGAGAGAGCAGTAGGAGTAGCAGTGTTATCTGTGGTGAGCCATGTTTCCGTCAGTGCCAGGAAGTCGAGGGACTGGAGGGACGCATAGGCTGAGATGAGCTCTGCCTTGTTGGCCGCAGATCGGCAGTTCCAGAGGCTACCGGAGACCTGGAACTCCACGTGGGTCGTGCGGGCTGGGACCACCAGGTTAGGGTGGGCGCGGCCACGCGGTGTGAAGCGTTTGTATGGTCTGTGCAGAGAGGAGAGAACAGGGATAGACAGACACATGGTTGACAGGCTACAGAAGAGGCTACGCTAATGCAAAGGAGATTAGAATGACAAGTGGGCTACACGTCTCGAATGTTCAGAAAGTTAAGCTTACGTTGCAAAAAAATAAAAATAAAATACAAGATCTTATTGACTAAAATGATATAGTACTGCTGGCTGGTGAAGTAGCCTGGCTAGCAGTGGCTACGTTGTTGAAAGTGAAGCTGGCTAGGTAACCTCGACAATTTCACTAAATTTCTCTAAACTACACAATTATCGTGGATACAAGGACAGCAAAGACAACTAGCTAACACTACGCTAATCAAGTCGTTCTGTTGTAATGTAAGTTTCTACAGTGCTGCTATTCGGTAGAAGTTGGCTAGCTAGCAGCGTTGGCTAGGTAGGAGGACGACAGCGCGGCAGGCGAAAAAATAGCTGGCTAGCTAACCGATAATTACTCAAAGCTACACAATTATCTTAGATACAAAGATAGCAGAGAAAACTATGTAGCTAGCTAACACTACACAAGTCAAGTCGTTCCGTTGTAATGTAATCGTTTCTACAGTGCTGCTAATTGGTGGCTAGCTGGCTAGCTAGCAGGGTTTACTACGTTACGTTACGTTAGGGCGAGAATACCTGGCAAGCGAACCTCAGCGAACCTTGATAACTACACAATTATCACCGATACAAAGACGGCTATGTAGCCAGCTAAGTAGCTAGCTAAGATCGAACAAATGCAAATCAAAGATAGCAAAGACAACTGTGTAGTCAGCCAACACTACACTGATCAAGTCGTTACGTTGTAATGCACTCGTTTCTACAATGCTGCTATTCGGTGGCAAGCTGGCTAGGTAGCCGTGTTGGCTACGTTGCGTTACGTTGGGGCGAAAATAGCTGGCTGGCGAACCTCAATAACTACACAATTATGTTTGATGCAAAGACGGCTATGTAGCTAGCCAAGATCAACCAAATCAAACCGTTGTACTGTAATGAAATGAAAATCAGACCGTTGTACTATAATGAAATGTAATGAAAAGTTATACGGTAGACGGTGGACGTTAGCTAGCTGCTGGGCTACGATAGGCGACGAAATACGATAAATACGCAATTATCTTTTATACACAGACGGCTAAGTAGCTAGCTAAGAAGAAATTGCTAAGGTTAGACAAATTAAACCGTTGGAATATAATGAAATGTAATACAATGTAATGAAAATTTATACTACCTGCAGAGCGAATGCAAATGCGACCGCTCGCTCCAAACCGGATGTCACAACGCCAGCCACCTCCATCCCTAGTACCTAGTCACACCTCCATCCCTAGTACCTAGTCACACCTCCATCCATAGTACTTGGTCACACCTCCATCCCTAGTCACACCTCCATCCCTAGTACCTGGTCACACCTCCATCCCTAGTACCTGGTCACACCTCCATCCCTAGTACCTAGTACCTGGTCACACCTCCATCCCTAGTACCTTGTCACACCTCCATCCCTAGTACCTAGTCACACCTCCATCCATAGTACTTGGTCACACCTCCATCCCTAGTACCTGGTCACACCTCCATCCCTAGTACCTGGTCACACCTCCATCCCTAGTACCTAGTCACACCTCCATCCCTAGTACCTAGTCACACCTCCATCCCTAGTACCTAGTCACACCTCCATCCCTAGTACCTGGTCACACCTCCATCCCTAGTACCTGGTCACACCTCCATCCCTAGTACCTGGTCACACCTCCATCCCTAGTACCTGGTCACACCTCCATCCCTAGTACCTGGTCACACCTCCATCCCTAGTACCTGGTCACACCTCCATCCCTAGTACCTAGTCACACCTCCATCCCTAGTACCTGGTCACACCTCCATCCCTAGTACCTGGTCACACCTCCATCCCTAGTACCTGGACACATCTCCATCCCTAGTACCTGGTCACACCTCCATCCCTAGTACCTAGTCACACCTCCATCCCTAGTACCTGGTCACGTCTCCATCCCTAGTACCTGGTCACACCTCCATCCCTAGTACCTGGTCACACCTCCATACCTAGTACCTGGTCACACCTCCATCCCTAGTACCTAGTCACACCTCCATCCCTATTACCTGGTCACACCTCCATCCCTAGTACCTAGTCACACCTCCATCCCTAGTACCTGGTCACACCTCCATCCCTAGTAGCTAGTCACACCTCCATCCCTAGTACCTGGTCACACCTCCATCCCTAGTACCTGGTCACACCTCCATCCCTAGTACCTGGTCACACCTCCATCCCTAGTACCTGGTCACACCTCCATCCCTAGTACCTAGTCACACCTCCATCCCTAGTACCTAGTCACACCTCCATCCCTAGTACCTGGTCACACCTCCATCCCTAGTACCTGGTCACACCTCCATCCCTAGTACCTGGTCACACCTCCGTCCCTAGTACCTGGTCACACCTCCATCCCTAGTACCTGGTCACACCTCCATCCCTAGTACCTGGTCACACCTCCATCCCTAGTACCTAGTCACACCTCCATCCCTAGTACCTGGTCACACCTCCATCCCTAGTACCTGGTCACATCTCCATCTCTAGTCACACCTCCATCCCTAGTCACACCTCCGTCCCTAGTACCTGGTCACACCTCCATCCCTAGTACCTGGTCACACCTCCATCCCTAGTACCTGGTCACACCTCCATCCCTAGTACCTAGTCACACCTCCATCCCTAGTACCTGGTCACACCTCCATACCTAGTACCTGGTCACACCTCCATCCCTAGTACCTAGTCACACCTCCATCCCTATTACCTGGTCACACCTCCATCCCTAGTACCTAGTCACACCTCCATCCCTAGTACCTGGTCACACCTCCATCCCTAGTAGCTAGTCACACCTCCATCCCTAGTACCTGGTCACACCTCCATCCCTAGTACCTGGTCACACCTCCATCCCTAGTACCTGGTCACACCTCCATCCCTAGTACCTGGTCACACCTCCATCCCTAGTACCTAGTCACACCTCCATCCCTAGTACCTAGTCACACCTCCATCCCTAGTACCTGGTCACACCTCCATCCCTAGTACCTGGTCACACCTCCATCCCTAGTACCTGGTCACACCTCCGTCCCTAGTACCTGGTCACACCTCCATCCCTAGTACCTGGTCACACCTCCATCCCTAGTACCTGGTCACACCTCCATCCCTAGTACCTAGTCACACCTCCATCCCTAGTACCTGGTCACACCTCCATCCCTAGTACCTGGTCACATCTCCATCTCTAGTCACACCTCCATCCCTAGTCACACCTCCGTCCCTAGTACCTGGTCACACCTCCATCCCTAGTACCTGGTCACACCTCCATCCCTAGTACCTGGTCACACCTCCATCCCTAGTACCTAGTCACACCTCCATCCCTAGTACCTAGTACCTGGTCACACCTCCATCCCTAGTACCTGGTCACACCTCCATCCCTATTACCTAGTCACACCTCCATCCCTAGTACCTGGTCACATCTCCATCCCTAGTACCTGGTCACACCTCCATCCCTAGTACCTGGTCACACCTCCATACCTAGTACCTGGTCACACCTCCATCCCTAGTACCTAGTCACACCTCCATCCCTAGTACCTGGTCACACCTCCATCCCTAGTACCTGGTCACACCTCCATCCCTAGTACCTAGTCACACCTCCATCCCTAGTACCTGGTCACACCTCCATCCCTAGTACCTAGTCACACCTCCATCCCTAGTACCTGGTCACACCTCCATCCCTAGTACCTGGTCACACCTCCATCCCTAGTACCTGGTCACACCTCCATCCATAGTACCTGGTCACACCTCCATCCCTAGTACCTGGTCACACCTCCATCCCTAGTACCTAGTCACACCTCCATCCCTAGTACCTAGTCACACCTCCATCCCTAGTACCTGGTCACACCTCCATCCCTAGTACCTGGTCACACCTCCATCCCTAGTACCTAGTCACACCTCCATCCCTAGTACCTAGTCACACCTCCATCCCTAGTACCTGGTCACACCTCCATCCCTAGTACCTGGTCACACCTCCATCCCTAGTACCTGGTCACACCTCCATCCCTAGTACCTGGTCACACCTCCATCCCTAGTACCTGGTCACATCTCCATCCCTAGTACCTAGTCACACCTCCATCCCTAGTACCTGGTCACACCTCCATCCCTAGTACCTGGTCACACCTCCATCCCTAGTACCTGGTCACACCTCCATCCCTAGTACCTGGTCACACCTCCATCCCTAGTACCTGGTCACACCTCCATCCCTAGTACCTGGTCACACCTCCATCCCTAGTACCTAGTCACACCTCCATCCCTAGTACCTAGTCACACCTCCATCCCTAGTATCAAGTCACACCTCCATCCCTAGTACCTGGTCACACCTCCATCCCTAGTACCTGGTCACACCTCCATCCCTAGTACCTGGTCACACCTCCATCCCTAGTACCTGGTCACACCTCCATCCCTAGTATCTGGTCACATCTCCATCCCTAGTACCTAGTCACACCTCCATCCCTAGTACCTGGTCACACCTCCATCCCTAGTACCTGGTCACACCTCCATCCCTAGTACCTGGTCACACCTCCATCCCTAGTACCTGGTCACACCTCCATCCCTAGTACCTAGTCACACCTCCATCCCTAGTACCTGGTCACACCTCCATCCCTAGTACCTAGTCACACCTCCATCCCTACTACCTGGTCACACCTCCATCCCTAGTACCTGGTCACATCTCCATCCCTAGTACCTGGTCACACCTCCATCCCTAGTACCTGGTCACATCTCCCTCCCTAGTACCTGGTCACACCTCCATCCCTAGTACCTGGTCACATCTCCATCCCTAGTACCTGGTCACACCTCCATCCCTAGTACCTGGTCACACCTCCATCCCTAGTACCTGGTCACACCTCCATCCCTAGTACCTGGTCACACCTCCATCCCTAGTACCTGGTCACACCTCCATCCCTAGTACCTGGTCACACCTCCATCCCTAGTACCTGGACACACCTCCGTCCCTAGTACCTGGTCACACCTCCATCCCTAGTACCTGGTCACACCTCCATCCCTAGTCACACCTCCATCCCTAGTACCTGGTCACACCTCCATCCCTAGTACCTGGTCACACCTCCATCCCTAGTACCTGGTCACACCTCCATCCCTAGTACCTGGTCACACCTCCATCCCTAGTACCTGGTCACACCTCCATCCCTAGTACCTGGTCACACCTCCGTCCCTAGTACCTGGTCACACCTCCGTCCCTAGTACCTGGTCACACCTCCATCCCTAGTACCTGGTCACACCTCCATCCCTAGTACCTGGTCACACCTCCATCCCTAGTACCTGGTCACACCTCCATCCCTAGTACCTAGTCACACCTCCATCCCTAGTACCTGGTCACATCTCCATCCCTAGCACCTGGTCACACCTCCATCCCTAGTACCTGGTCACACCTCCATACCTAGTACCTGGTCACACCTCCATCCCTAGTACCTAGTCACACCTCCATCCCTAGTACCTGGTCACACCTCCATCCCTAGTACCTGGTCACACCTCCATCCCTAGTACCTAGTCACACCTCCATCCCTAGTACCTGGTCACACCTCCATCCCTAGTACCTAGTCACACCTCCATCCCTAGTACCTGGTCACACCTCCATCCCTAGTACCTGGTCACACCTCCATCCCTAGTACCTGGTCACACCTCCATCCATAGTACCTGGTCACACCTCCATCCCTAGTACCTGGTCACACCTCCATCCCTAGTACCTAGTCACACCTCCATCCCTAGTACCTAGTCACACCTCCATCCCTAGTACCTGGTCACACCTCCATCCCTAGTACCTGGTCACACCTCCATCCCTAGTACCTAGTCACACCTCCATCCCTAGTACCTAGTCACACCTCCATCCCTAGTACCTGGTCACACCTCCATCCCTAGTACCTGGTCACACCTCCATCCCTAGTACCTGGTCACATCTCCATCTCTAGTCACACCTCCATCCCTAGTCACACCTCCGTCCCTAGTACCTGGTCACACCTCCATCCCTAGTACCTGGTCACACCTCCATCCCTAGTACCTGGTCACACCTCCATCCCTAGTACCTAGTCACACCTCCATCCCTAGTACCTAGTCACACCTCCATCCCTAGTACCTGGTCACACCTCCATCCCTAGTACCTGGTCACACCTCCATCCCTAGTACCTGGTCACACCTCCATCCCTAGTACCTGGTCACACCTCCATCCCTAGTACCTGGTCACATCTCCATCCCTAGTACCTAGTCACACCTCCATCCCTAGTACCTGGTCACACCTCCATCCCTAGTACCTGGTCACACCTCCATCCCTAGTACCTGGTCACACCTCCATCCCTAGTACCTGGTCACACCTCCATCCCTTGTACCTGATCACACCTCCATCCCTAGTACCTGGTCACACCTCCATCCCTAGTACCTAGTCACACCTCCATCCCTAGTACCTAGTCACACCTCCATCCCTAGTACCTAGTCACACCTCCATCCCTAGTACCTAGTCACACCTCCATCCCTAGTACCTGGTCACACCTCCATCCCTAGTACCTGGTCACACCTCCATCCCTAGTACCTGGTCACACCTCCATCCCTAGTACCTGGTCACACCTCCATCCCTAGTACCTGGTCACATCTCCATCCCTAGTACCTAGTCACACCTCCATCCCTAGTACCTGGTCACACCTCCATCCCTAGTACCTGGTCACACCTCCATCCCTAGTACCTGGTCACACCTCCATCCCTAGTACCTGGTCACACCTCCATCCCTAGTACCTGGTCACACCTCCATCCCTAGTACCTAGTCACACCTCCATCCCTAGTACCTGGTCACACCTCCATCCCTAGTACCTAGTCACACCTCCATCCCTACTACCTGGTCACACCTCCATCCCTAGTACCTGGTCATATCTCCATCCCTAGTACCTGGTCACACCTCCATCCCTAGTACCTGGTCACATCTCCCTCCCTAGTACCTGGTCACACCTCCATCCCTAGTACCTGGTCACATCTCCATCCCTAGTACCTGGTCACACCTCCATCCCTAGTACCTGGTCACACCTCCATCCCTAGTACCTGGTCACACCTCCATCCCTAGTACCTGGTCACACCTCCATCCCTAGTACCTGGTCACACCTCCATCCCTAGTACCTGGTCACACCTCCATCCCTAGTACCTGGACACACCTCCGTCCCTAGTACCTGGTCACACCTCCATCCCTAGTACCTGGTCACACCTCCATCCCTAGTCACACCTCCATCCCTAGTACCTGGTCACACCTCCATCCCTAGTACCTGGTCACACCTCCATCCCTAGTACCTGGTCACACCTCCATCCCTAGTACCTGGTCACACCTCCATCCCTAGTACCTGGTCACACCTCCATCCCTAGTACCTGGTCACATCTCCGTCCCTAGTACCTGGTCACACCTCCATCCCTAGTACCTGGTCACACCTCCATCCCTAGTACCTGGTCACACCTCCATCCCTAGTACCTGGTCACACCTCCATCCCTAGTACCTAGTCACACCTCCATCCCTAGTACCTGGTCACATCTCCATCCCTAGTACCTGGTCACACCTCCATCCCTAGTACCTGGTCACACCTCCATACCTAGTACCTGGTCACACCTCCATCCCTAGTACCTAGTCACACCTCCATCCCTAGTACTTGGTCACACCTCCATCCCTAGTACCTGGTCACACCTCCATCCCTAGTACCTGGTCACACCTCCATCCCTAGTACCTAGTCACACCTCCATCCCTAGTACCTGGTCACACCTCCATCCCTAGTACCTGGTCACACCTCCATCCCTAGTACCTGGTCACACCTCCATCCATAGTACCTGGTCACACCTCCATCCCTAGTACCTGGTCACACCTCCATCCCTAGTACCTAGTCACACCTCCATCCCTAGTACCTAGTCACACCTCCATCCCTAGTACCTGGTCACACCTCCATCCCTAGTACCTAGTACCTGGTCACACCTCCATCCCTAGTACCTGGTCACACCTCCATCCCTAGTCACACCTCCATCCCTAGTACCTGGTCACACCTCCATCCCTAGTCACACCTCCATCCCTAGTACCTGGTCACACCTCCATCCCTAGTCACACCTCCATCCCTAGTACCTGGTCACACCTCCATCCCTAGTCACACCTCCATCCCTAGTCACACCTCCATCCCTAGTACCTAGTACCTGGTCACACCTCCATCCCTAGTACCTGGTCACACCTCCATCCCTAGTACCTGGTCACACCTCCATCCCTAGTACCTGGTCACACCTCATTTACATTTACATTTAAGTCATTTAGCAGACGCTCTTATCCAGAGCGACTTACAAATTGGTGCATTCACCTTATGACATCCAGTGGAACAGCCACTTTACAATAGTGCATCTAGATCATTTTAAGGGGGGGGGGGGCAGAAGGATTGCTTTATCCTAGGTATTCCTTGAAGAGGTGGGGTTTCAGGTGTCTCCGGAAGGTGGTGATTGACTCCGCTGTCCTGGCGTCGTGAGGGAGTTTGTTCCACCATTGGGGTGCCAGAGCAGCGAACAGTTTTGACTGGGCTGAGCGGGAACTGTACTTCCTCAGTGGTAGGGAGGCGAGCAGGCCAGAGGTGGATGAACGCAGTGCCCTTGTTTGGGTGTAGGGCCTGATCAGAGCCTGAAGGTACTGAGGTGCCGTTCCCCTCACAGCTCCGTAGGCAAGCACCATGGTCTTGTAGCGGATGCGAGCTTCAACTGGAAGCCAGTGGAGAGAGCGGAGGAGCGGGGTGACGTGAGAGAACTTGGGAAGGTTGAACACCAGACGGGCTGCGGCGTTCTGGATGAGTTGTAGGGGTTTAATGGCACAGGCAGGGAGCCCAGCCAACAGCGAGTTGCAGTAATCCAGACGGGAGATGACAAGTGCCTGGATTAGGACCTGCGCCGCTTCCTGTGTGAGGCAGGGTCGTACTCTGCGGATGTTGTAGAGCATGAACCTACAGGAACGGGCCACCGCCTTGATGTTGGTGGAGAACGACAGGGTGTTGTCCAGGATCACGCCAAGGTTCTTAGCGCTCTGGGAGGAGGACACAATGGAGTTGTCAACCGTGATGGCGAGATCATGGAACGGACAGTCCTTCCCCGGGAGGAAGAGCAGCTCCGTCTTGCCGAGGTTCAGCTTGAGGTGGTGATCCGTCATCCACACTGATATGTCTGCCAGACATGCAGAGATGCGATTCGCCACCTGGTCATCAGAAGGGGGAAAGGAGAAGATTAATTGTGTGTCGTCTGCATAGCAATGATAGGAGAGACCATGTGAGGTTATGACAGAGCCAAGTGACTTGGTGTATAGCGAGAATAGGAGAGGGCCTAGAACAGAGCCCTGGGGGACACCAGTGGTGAGAGCGCGTGGTGAGGAGACAGATTCTCGCCACGCCACCTGGTATGAGCGACCTGTCAGGTAGGACGCAATCCAAGCGTGGGCCGCGCCGGAGATGCCCAACTCGGAGAGGGTGGAGAGGAGGATCTGATGGTTCACAGTATCGAAGGCAGCCGATAGGTCTAGAAGGATGAGAGCAGAGGAGAGAGAGTTAGCTTTAGCAGTGCGGAGCGCCTCCGTGATACAGAGAAGAGCAGTCTCAGTTGAGTGACTAGTCTTGAAACCTGACTGATTTGGATCAAGAAGGTCATTCTGAGAGAGATAGCAGGAGAGCTGGCCAAGGACGGCACGTTCAAGAGTTTTGGAGAGAAAAGAAAGAAGGGATACTGGTCTGTAGTTGTTGACATCGGAGGGATCGAGTGTAGGTTTTTTCAGAAGGGGTGCAACTCTCGCTCTCTTGAAGACGGAAGGGACGTAGCCAGCGGTCAGGGATGAGTTGATGAGCGAGGTGAGGTAAGGTAGAAGGTCTCCGGAAATGGTCTGGAGAAGAGAGGAGGGGATAGGGTCAAGCGGGCAGGTTGTTGGGCGGCCGGCCGTCACAAGACGCGAGATTTCATCTGGAGAGAGAGGGGAGAAAGAGGTCAAAGCACAGGGTTGGGCAGTGTGAGCAGAACCAGCGGTGTCGTTTGACTTAGCAAACGAGGATCGGATGTCGTCGACCTTCTTTTCAAAATGGTTGACGAAGTCGTCTGCAGAGAGGGAGGAGGGGGGGGGGAGGGGGAGGAGGATTCAGGAGGGAGGAGAAGGTGGCAAAGAGCTTCCTAGGGTTAGAGGCAGATGCTTGGAATTTAGAGTGGTAGAAAGTGGCTTTAGCAGCAGAGACAGAAGAGGAAAATGTAGAGAGGAGGGAGTGAAAGGATGCCAGGTCCGCAGGGAGGCGAGTTTTCCTCCATTTCCGCTCGGCTGCCCGGAGCCCTGTTCTGTGAGCTCGCAATGAGTCGTCGAGCCACGGAGCGGGAGGGGAGGACCGAGCCGGCCTGGAGGATAGGGGACATAGAGAGTCAAAGGATGCAGAAAGGGAGGAGAGGAGGGTTGAGGAGGCAGAATCAGGAGATAGGTTGGAGAAGGTTTGGGCAGAGGGAAGAGATGATAGGATGGAAGAGGAGAGAGTAGCGGGGGAGAGAGAGCGGAGGTTGGGACGGCGCGATACCATCCGAGTAGGGGCAGTGTGGGAAGTGTTGGATGAGAGCGAGAGGGAAAAGGATACAAGGTAGTGGTCGGAGACTTGGAGGGGAGTTGCAATGAGGTTAGTGGAAGAACAGCATCTAGTAAAGATGAGGTCAAGCGTATTGCCTGCCTTGTGAGTAGGGGGGGAAGGTGAGAGGGTGAGGTCAAAAGAGGAGAGGAGTGGAAAGAAGGAGGCAGAGAGGAATGAGTCAAAGGTAGACATGGGGAGGTTAAAGTCACCCAGAACTGTGAGAGGTGAGCCGTCCTCAGGAAAGGAGCTTATCAAGGCGTCAAGCTCATTGATGAACTCTCCAAGGGAACCTGGAGGGCGATAAATGATAAGGATGTTAAGCTTGAAAGGGCTGGTAACTGTGACAGCATGGAATTCAAAGGAGGCGATAGACAGATGGGTAAGGGGAGAAAGAGAGAATGACCACTTGGGAGAGATGAGGATCCCGGTGCCACCACCCCGCTGACCAGACGGTCTCGGGGTGTGCGAGAACACGTGGGCAGACGAAGAGAGAGCAGTAGGAGTAGCAGTGTTATCTGTGGTGAGCCATGTTTCCGTCAGTGCCAGGAAGTCGAGGGACTGGAGGGACGCATAGGCTGAGATGAGCTCTGCCTTGTTGGCCGCAGATCGGCAGTTCCAGAGGCTACCGGAGACCTGGAACTCCACGTGGGTCGTGCGGGCTGGGACCACCAGGTTAGGGTGGGCGCGGCCACGCGGTGTGAAGCGTTTGTATGGTCTGTGCAGAGAGGAGAGAACAGGGATAGACAGACACATGGTTGACAGGCTACAGAAGAGGCTACGCTAATGCAAAGGAGATTAGAATGACAAGTGGGCTACACGTCTCGAATGTTCAGAAAGTTAAGCTTACGTTGCAAAAAAATAAAAATAAAATACAAGATCTTATTGACTAAAATGATATAGTACTGCTGGCTGGTGAAGTAGCCTGGCTAGCAGTGGCTACGTTGTTGAAAGTGAAGCTGGCTAGGTAACCTCGACAATTTCACTAAATTTCTCTAAACTACACAATTATCGTGGATACAAGGACAGCAAAGACAACTAGCTAACACTACGCTAATCAAGTCGTTCTGTTGTAATGTAAGTTTCTACAGTGCTGCTATTCGGTAGAAGTTGGCTAGCTAGCAGCGTTGGCTAGGTAGGAGGACGACAGCGCGGCAGGCGAAAAAATAGCTGGCTAGCTAACCGATAATTACTCAAAGCTACACAATTATCTTAGATACAAAGATAGCAGAGAAAACTATGTAGCTAGCTAACACTACACAAGTCAAGTCGTTCCGTTGTAATGTAATCGTTTCTACAGTGCTGCTAATTGGTGGCTAGCTGGCTAGCTAGCAGGGTTTACTACGTTACGTTACGTTAGGGCGAGAATACCTGGCAAGCGAACCTCAGCGAACCTTGATAACTACACAATTATCACCGATACAAAGACGGCTATGTAGCCAGCTAAGTAGCTAGCTAAGATCGAACAAATGCAAATCAAAGATAGCAAAGACAACTGTGTAGTCAGCCAACACTACACTGATCAAGTCGTTACGTTGTAATGCACTCGTTTCTACAATGCTGCTATTCGGTGGCAAGCTGGCTAGGTAGCCGTGTTGGCTACGTTGCGTTACGTTGGGGCGAAAATAGCTGGCTGGCGAACCTCAATAACTACACAATTATGTTTGATGCAAAGACGGCTATGTAGCTAGCCAAGATCAACCAAATCAAACCGTTGTACTGTAATGAAATGAAAATCAGACCGTTGTACTATAATGAAATGTAATGAAAAGTTATACGGTAGACGGTGGACGTTAGCTAGCTGCTGGGCTACGATAGGCGACGAAATACGATAAATACGCAATTATCTTTTATACACAGACGGCTAAGTAGCTAGCTAAGAAGAAATTGCTAAGGTTAGACAAATTAAACCGTTGGAATATAATGAAATGTAATACAATGTAATGAAAATTTATACTACCTGCAGAGCGAATGCAAATGCGACCGCTCGCTCCAAACCGGATGTCACAACGCCAGCCACCTCCATCCCTAGTACCTAGTCACACCTCCATCCCTAGTACCTAGTCACACCTCCATCCATAGTACCTAGTCACACCTCCATCCCTAGTACCTGGTCACACCTCCATCCCTAGTCACACCTCCATCCCTAGTACCTGGTCACACCTCCATCCCTAGTACCTGGTCACACCTCCATCCCTAGTACCTAGTACCTGGTCACACCTCCATCCCTAGTACCTTGTCACACCTCCATCCCTAGTACCTAGTCACACCTCCATCCCTAGTACCTGGTCACACCTCCATCCCTAGTACCTGGTCACACCTCCATCCCTAGTACCTGGTCACACCTCCATCCCTAGTACCTGGTCACACCTCCATCCCTAGTACCTGGTCACACCTCCATCCCTAGTACCTGGTCACACCTCCATCCCTAGTACCTGGTCACACCTCCATCCCTAGTACCTGGTCACACCTCCATCCCTAGTACCTGGTCACACCTCCATCCCTAGTACCTAGTCACACCTCCATCCCTAGTACCTGGTCACACCTCCATCCCTAGTACCTGGTCACACCTCCATCCCTAGTACCTGGTCACACCTCCATCCCTAGTACCTGGTCACACCTCCATCCCTAGTACCTGGTCACACCTCCATCCCTAGTACCTGGACACATCTCCATCCCTAGTACCTGGTCACACCTCCATCCCTAGTACCTAGTCACACCTCCATCCCTAGTACCTGGTCACGTCTCCATCCCTAGTACCTGGTCACACCTCCATCCCTAGTACCTGGTCACACCTCCATACCTAGTACCTGGTCACACCTCCATCCCTAGTACCTAGTCACACCTCCATCCCTATTACCTGGTCACACCTCCATCCCTAGTACCTAGTCACACCTCCATCCCTAGTACCTGGTCACACCTCCATCCCTAGTAGCTAGTCACACCTCCATCCCTAGTACCTGGTCACACCTCCATCCCTAGTACCTGGTCACACCTCCATCCCTAGTACCTGGTCACACCTCCATCCCTAGTACCTGGTCACACCTCCATCCCTAGTACCTAGTCACACCTCCATCCCTAGTACCTAGTCACACCTCCATCCCTAGTACCTGGTCACACCTCCATCCCTAGTACCTGGTCACACCTCCATCCCTAGTACCTGGTCACACCTCCGTCCCTAGTACCTGGTCACACCTCCATCCCTAGTACCTGGTCACACCTCCATCCCTAGTACCTGGTCACACCTCCATCCCTAGTACCTAGTCACACCTCCATCCCTAGTACCTGGTCACACCTCCATCCCTAGTACCTGGTCACATCTCCATCTCTAGTCACACCTCCATCCCTAGTCACACCTCCGTCCCTAGTACCTGGTCACACCTCCATCCCTAGTACCTGGTCACACCTCCATCCCTAGTACCTGGTCACACCTCCATCCCTAGTACCTAGTCACACCTCCATCCCTAGTACCTAGTACCTGGTCACACCTCCATCCCTAGTACCTGGTCACACCTCCATCCCTATTACCTAGTCACACCTCCATCCCTAGTACCTGGTCACATCTCCATCCCTAGTACCTGGTCACACCTCCATCCCTAGTACCTGGTCACACCTCCATACCTAGTACCTGGTCACACCTCCATCCCTAGTACCTAGTCACACCTCCATCCCTAGTACCTGGTCACACCTCCATCCCTAGTACCTGGTCACACCTCCATCCCTAGTACCTAGTCACACCTCCATCCCTAGTACCTGGTCACACCTCCATCCCTAGTACCTAGTCACACCTCCATCCCTAGTACCTGGTCACACCTCCATCCCTAGTACCTGGTCACACCTCCATCCCTAGTACCTGGTCACACCTCCATCCATAGTACCTGGTCACACCTCCATCCCTAGTACCTGGTCACACCTCCATCCCTAGTACCTAGTCACACCTCCATCCCTAGTACCTAGTCACACCTCCATCCCTAGTACCTGGTCACACCTCCATCCCTAGTACCTGGTCACACCTCCATCCCTAGTACCTAGTCACACCTCCATCCCTAGTACCTAGTCACACCTCCATCCCTAGTACCTGGTCACACCTCCATCCCTAGTACCTGGTCACACCTCCATCCCTAGTACCTGGTCACACCTCCATCCCTAGTACCTGGTCACACCTCCATCCCTAGTACCTGGTCACATCTCCATCCCTAGTACCTAGTCACACCTCCATCCCTAGTACCTGGTCACACCTCCATCCCTAGTACCTGGTCACACCTCCATCCCTAGTACCTGGTCACACCTCCATCCCTAGTACCTGGTCACACCTCCATCCCTAGTACCTGGTCACACCTCCATCCCTAGTACCTGGTCACACCTCCATCCCTAGTACCTAGTCACACCTCCATCCCTAGTACCTAGTCACACCTCCATCCCTAGTATCAAGTCACACCTCCATCCCTAGTACCTGGTCACACCTCCATCCCTAGTACCTGGTCACACCTCCATCCCTAGTACCTGGTCACACCTCCATCCCTAGTACCTGGTCACACCTCCATCCCTAGTATCTGGTCACATCTCCATCCCTAGTACCTAGTCACACCTCCATCCCTAGTACCTGGTCACACCTCCATCCCTAGTACCTGGTCACACCTCCATCCCTAGTACCTGGTCACACCTCCATCCCTAGTACCTGGTCACACCTCCATCCCTAGTACCTAGTCACACCTCCATCCCTAGTACCTGGTCACACCTCCATCCCTAGTACCTAGTCACACCTCCATCCCTACTACCTGGTCACACCTCCATCCCTAGTACCTGGTCATATCTCCATCCCTAGTACCTGGTCACACCTCCATCCCTAGTACCTGGTCACACCTCCATCCCTAGTACCTGGTCACATCTCCCTCCCTAGTACCTGGTCACACCTCCATCCCTAGTACCTGGTCACATCTCCATCCCTAGTACCTGGTCACACCTCCATCCCTAGTACCTGGTCACACCTCCATCCCTAGTACCTGGTCACACCTCCATCCCTAGTACCTGGTCACACCTCCATCCCTAGTACCTGGTCACACCTCCATCCCTAGTACCTGGTCACACCTCCATCCCTAGTACCTGGACACACCTCCGTCCCTAGTACCTGGTCACACCTCCATCCCTAGTACCTGGTCACACCTCCATCCCTAGTCACACCTCCATCCCTAGTACCTGGTCACACCTCCATCCCTAGTACCTGGTCACACCTCCATCCCTAGTACCTGGTCACACCTCCATCCCTAGTACCTGGTCACACCTCCATCCCTAGTACCTGGTCACACCTCCATCCCTAGTACCTGGTCACACCTCCGTCCCTAGTACCTGGTCACACCTCCATCCCTAGTACCTGGTCACACCTCCATCCCTAGTACCTGGTCACACCTCCATCCCTAGTACCTGGTCACACCTCCATCCCTAGTACCTGGTCACACCTCCATCCCTAGTACCTAGTCACACCTCCATCCCTAGTACCTGGTCACATCTCCATCCCTAGTACCTGGTCACACCTCCATCCCTAGTACCTGGTCACACCTCCATACCTAGTACCTGGTCACACCTCCATCCCTAGTACCTAGTCACACCTCCATCCCTAGTACCTGGTCACACCTCCATCCCTAGTACCTGGTCACACCTCCATCCCTAGTACCTAGTCACACCTCCATCCCTAGTACCTGGTCACACCTCCATCCCTAGTACCTAGTCACACCTCCATCCCTAGTACCTGGTCACACCTCCATCCCTAGTACCTGGTCACACCTCCATCCCTAGTACCTGGTCACACCTCCATCCATAGTACCTGGTCACACCTCCATCCCTAGTACCTGGTCACACCTCCATCCCTAGTACCTAGTCACACCTCCATCCCTAGTACCTAGTCACACCTCCATCCCTAGTACCTGGTCACACCTCCATCCCTAGTACCTGGTCACACCTCCATCCCTAGTACCTAGTCACACCTCCATCCCTAGTACCTAGTCACACCTCCATCCCTAGTACCTGGTCACACCTCCATCCCTAGTACCTGGTCACACCTCCATCCCTAGTACCTGGTCACATCTCCATCTCTAGTCACACCTCCATCCCTAGTACCTGGTCACATCTCCATCTCTAGTCACACCTCCATCCCTAGTCACACCTCCATCCCTAGTACCTGGTCACATCTCCATCTCTAGTCACACCTCCATCCCTAGTACCTGGTCACACCTCCATCCCTAGTACCTAGTCACACCTCCATCCCTAGTACCTAGTACCTGGTCACACCTCCATCCCTAGTACCTGGTCACACCTCCATCCCTATTACCTAGTCACACCTCCATCCCTAGTACCTGGTCACATCTCCATCCCTAGTACCTGGTCACACCTCCATCCCTAGTACCTGGTCACACCTCCATACCTAGTACCTGGTCACACCTCCATCCCTAGTACCTAGTCACACCTCCATCCCTAGTACCTGGTCACACCTCCATCCCTAGTACCTGGTCACACCTCCATCCCTAGTACCTAGTCACACCTCCATCCCTAGTACCTGGTCACACCTCCATCCCTAGTACCTGGTCACACCTCCATCCCTACTACCTGGTCACACCTCCATCCCTAGTACCTGGTCACACCTCCATCCCTAGTACCTGGTCACACCTCCATCCCTAGTACCTGGTCACACCTCCATCCCTAGTACCTGGTCACACCTCCATCCCTAGTACCTAGTCACACCTCCATCCCTAGTACCTAGTCACACCTCCATCCCTAGTACCTGGTCACACCTCCATCCCTAGTACCTGGTCACACCTCCATCCCTAGTACCTAGTCACACCTCCATCCCTAGTACCTAGTCACACCTCCATCCCTAGTACCTGGTCACACCTCCATCCCTAGTACCTGGTCACACCTCCATCCCTAGTACCTGGTCACACCTCCATCCCTAGTACCTGGTCACACCTCCATCCCTAGTACCTGGTCACATCTCCATCCCTAGTACCTAGTCACACCTCCATCCCTAGTACCTGGTCACACCTCCATCCCTAGTACCTGGTCACACCTCCATCCCTAGTACCTGGTCACACCTCCATCCCTAGTACCTGGTCACACCTCCATCCCTAGTACCTGGTCACACCTCCATCCCTAGTACCTGGTCACACCTCCATCCCTAGTACCTAGTCACACCTCCATCCCTAGTACCTAGTCACACCTCCATCCCTAGTACCTAGTCACACCTCCATCCCTAGTACCTAGTCACACCTCCATCCCTAGTACCTGGTCACACCTCCATCCCTAGTACCTGGTCACACCTCCATCCCTAGTACCTGGTCACACCTCCATCCCTAGTACCTGGTCACACCTCCATCCCTAGTACCTGGTCACACCTCCATCCCTAGTACCTAGTCACACCTCCATCCCTAGTACCTGGTCACACCTCCATCCCTAGTACCTGGTCACACCTCCATCCCTAGTACCTGGTCACACCTCCATCCCTAGTACCTGGTCACACCTCCATCCCTAGTACCTAGTCACACCTCCATCCCTAGTACCTGGTCACACCTCCATCCCTAGTACCTAGTCACACCTCCATCCCTACTACCTGGTCACACCTCCATCCCTAGTACCTGGTCATATCTCCATCCCTAGTACCTGGTCACACCTCCATCCCTAGTACCTGGTCACATCTCCCTCCCTAGTACCTGGTCACACCTCCATCCCTAGTACCTGGTCACATCTCCATCCCTAGTACCTGGTCACACCTCCATCCCTAGTACCTGGTCACACCTCCATCCCTAGTACCTGGTCACACCTCCATCCCTAGTACCTGGTCACACCTCCATCCCTAGTACCTGGTCACACCTCCATCCCTAGTACCTGGTCACACCTCCATCCCTAGTACCTGGACACACCTCCGTCCCTAGTACCTGGTCACACCTCCATCCCTAGTACCTGGTCACACCTCCATCCCTAGTCACACCTCCATCCCTAGTACCTGGTCACACCTCCATCCCTAGTACCTGGTCACACCTCCATCCCTAGTACCTGGTCACACCTCCATCCCTAGTACCTGGTCACACCTCCATCCCTAGTACCTGGTCACACCTCCGTCCCTAGTACCTGGTCACATCTCCGTCCCTAGTACCTGGTCACACCTCCATCCCTAGTACCTGGTCACACCTCCATCCCTAGTACCTGGTCACACCTCCATCCCTAGTACCTGGTCACACCTCCATCCCTAGTACCTAGTCACACCTCCATCCCTAGTACCTGGTCACATCTCCATCCCTAGTACCTGGTCACACCTCCATCCCTAGTACCTGGTCACACCTCCATACCTAGTACCTGGTCACACCTCCATCCCTAGTACCTAGTCACACCTCCATCCCTAGTACCTGGTCACACCTCCATCCCTAGTACCTGGTCACACCTCCATCCCTAGTACCTGGTCACACCTCCATCCCTAGTACCTAGTCACACCTCCATCCCTAGTACCTGGTCACACCTCCATCCCTAGTACCTGGTCACACCTCCATCCCTAGTACCTGGTCACACCTCCATCCATAGTACCTGGTCACACCTCCATCCCTAGTACCTGGTCACACCTCCATCCCTAGTACCTAGTCACACCTCCATCCCTAGTACCTAGTCACACCTCCATCCCTAGTACCTGGTCACACCTCCATCCCTAGTACCTGGTCACACCTCCATCCCTAGTACCTAGTCACACCTCCATCCCTAGTACCTAGTCACACCTCCATCCCTAGTACCTGGTCACACCTCCATCCCTAGTACCTGGTCACACCTCCATCCCTAGTACCTGGTCACACCTCCATCCCTAGTACCTGGTCACACCTCCATCCCTAGTACCTGGTCACACCTCCATCCCTAGTACCTGGTCACACCTCCATCCCTAGTACCTGGTCACATCTCCATCCCTAGTACCTAGTCACACCTCCATCCCTAGTACCTGGTCACACCTCCATCCCTAGTACCTGGTCACACCTCCATCCCTAGTACCTGGTCACACCTCCATCCCTAGTACCTGGTCACACCTCCATCCCTAGTACCTGGTCACACCTCCATCCCTAGTACCTGGTCACACCTCCATCCCTAGTACCTAGTCACACCTCCATCCCTAGTACCTAGTCACACCTCCATCCCTAGTACCTAGTCACACCTCCATCCCTAGTACCTGGTCACACCTCCATCCCTAGTACCTGGTCACACCTCCATCCCTAGTACCTGGTCACACCTCCATCCCTAGTACCTGGTCACACCTCCATCCCTAGTACCTGGTCACATCTCCATCCCTAGTACCTAGTCACACCTCCATCCCTAGTACCTGGTCACACCTCCATCCCTAGTACCTGGTCACACCTCCATCCCTAGTACCTGGTCACACCTCCATCCCTAGTACCTGGTCACACCTCCATCCCTAGTACCTGGTCACACCTCCATCCCTAGTACCTGGTCACATCTCCATCTCTAGTCACACCTCCATCCCTAGTACCTGGTCACATCTCCATCTCTAGTCACACCTCCATCCCTAGTACCTGGTCACATCTCCATCTCTAGTCACACCTCCATCCCTAGTACCTAGTCACACCTCCATCCCTAGTACCTGGTCACACCTCCATCCCTAGTACCTGGTCACACCTCCATACCTAGTACCTGGTCACACCTTCATACCTAGTACCTGGACACACCTCCATCCCTAGTACCTTGCCACACCTCCCTCCCTAGTACCTGGTCACACCTCCGTCCCTAGTACCTGGTCACACCTCCATCCCTAGTACCTGGTCACACCTCCATCCCTAGTACCTGGTCACACCTCCATCCATAGTCACACCTCCATCCCTAGTACCTGGTCACACCTCCATCCCTAGTACCTGGTCACACCTCCATCCCTAGTACCTGGACACACCTCCATCCCTAGTACCTGGTCACACCTCCATCCCTAGTACCTGGTCACACCTCCATCCCTAGTACCTGGTCACACCTCCATCCCTAGTACCTGGTCACACCTCCATCCCTAGTACCTGGACACACCTCCATCACTAGTACATGGACACATCTCCATCACTAGTACATGGACATATCTCCATCCCTAGTACCTGGTCATACCTCCATCCCTAGTACCTGGTCACACCTCCATCACTAGTACCTGGTCACACCTCCATACCTAGTACCTGGTCACACCTCCATCCATAGTCACACCTCCGTCCCTAGTACCTGGTCACACCTCCATCCCTAGTACCTGGTCACACCTCCGTCCCTAGTACCTGGTCACACCTCCATCCCTAGTACCTGGTCACACCTCCATCCCTAGTACCTGGTCACACCTCCATCCCTAGTACCTGGTCACACCTCCATCCCTAGTACCTGGTCACACCTCCATCCCTAGTACCTGGTCACACCTCCATCCCTAGTACCTGGTCACACCTCCATCCCTAGTACCTGGTCACACCTCCATCCCTAGTACCTGGTCACACCTCCATCCCTAGTACCTGGTCACACCTCCATCCCTAGTACCTAGTCACACCTCCATCCCTAGTACCTGGTCACACCTCCATCCCTAGTACCTGGTCACACCTCCATCCCTAGTACCTAGTCACACCTCCATCCCTACTACCTGGTCACACCTCCATCCCTAGTACCTGGTCATATCTCCATCCCTAGTACCTGGTCACACCTCCATCCCTAGTACCTGGTCACATCTCCCTCCCTAGTACCTGGTCACACCTCCATCCCTAGTACCTGGTCACATCTCCATCCCTAGTACCTGGTCACACCTCCATCCCTAGTACCTGGTCACACCTCCATCCCTAGTACCTGGTCACACCTCCATCCCTAGTACCTGGTCACACCTCCATCCCTAGTACCTGGTCACACCTCCATCCCTAGTACCTGGACACACCTCCGTCCCTAGTACCTGGTCACACCTCCATCCCTAGTACCTGGTCACACCTCCGTCCCTAGTACCTGGTCACACCTCCATCCCTAGTACCTGGTCACACCTCCATCCCTAGTACCTGGTCACACCTCCATCCCTAGTACCTGGTCACACCTCCATCCCTAGTACCTGGTCATATACAATTAACTCAATGTGTATTTCCCCATGTAAGGTACAAAACGGTACAAAACGGAGCCACTTTCTCCACACGCGTCCTATCGGTACAAAACGAAGCCACTCCCTCCCCACGCGTCCTGTCGGTACAAAACAGAGCCACTTCCTCCCCAAGCGTCCTATCGGTACAAACCGAAGCCACTCCCTCCACATGCGTCCTATCGGTACAAAACAGAGCCACTTCCTCCCCAAGTGTCCTATCGGTACAAAACGGAGCCACTTCCTCCCCAAGCGTCCTATCGGTACAAAACGGAGCCACTCCCTCCCCACGCGTCCTATCGGTACAAACCGAAGCCACTTCCTCCCCAAGTGTCCTATCGGTACAAAACGGAGCCACTCCCTCCCCAAGCGTCCTATCGGTACAAAACGGAGCCACTCCCTCCCCACGCGTCCTATCGGTACAAAACGGAGCCACTCCCTCCCCAAGCGTCCTATCGGTACAAAACGGAGCCACTTCCTCCCCACGCGTCCTATCGGTACAAAACGGAGCCACTTCCTCCCCAAGTGTCCTATCGGTACAAAACGGAGCCACTCCCTCCCCAAGCGTCCTATCGGTACAAAACGGAGCCACTTCCTCCCCAAGTGTCCTATCGGTACAAAACGGAGCCACTTCCTCCCCAAGTGTCCTATCGGTACAAAACGGAGCCACTCCCTCCCCAAGCGTCCTATCGGTACAAAACGGAGCCACTCCCTCCCCAAGCGTCCTATCGGTACAAAACGGAGCCACTCCCTCCCCAAGCGTCCTATCGGTACAAAACGGAGCCACTTCCTCTATTGGTTCCATTAAGATTCAAAGGGAGGTCTAACACACTGAAGGGTAAATTCACATAACAGTAAATCATCTCACACGTCATGAGTTGTCAATGACCACTGCAGAAGCAAAAGGAGAACAGAGATATTAAAACCAGGATCGGGGTCCATTTCAATTCATTCAACTGAAGTAGCAAACTGAAAGTCCAATTCAGCATTTTAGTTTCCTTTCCAAATTGACTGAATAGAAACTGATTATAACCACCACTAAGCAGACTGGTTATAACCACCACTAAGCAGACTGGTTATAACCACCACTAAGCAGACTGGTTATAACCACCACTAAGCAGACTGGTTATAACCACCACTAAGCAGACTGGTTATAACCACCACTAAGCAGACTGGTTATAACCACCACTAAGCAGACTGGTTATAACCACCACTAAGCAGACTGGTTATAACCACCACTAAGCAGACTGGTTATAACCACCACTAACCAGACTGATTATAACCACCACTAAGCAGACTGATTATAACCACCACTAAGCAGACTGATTATAACCACCACTAAGCAGACTGATTATAACCACCACTAAGCAGACTGATTATAACCACCACTAAGCAGACTGATTATAACCACCACTAAGCAGACTGGTTATGACCACCACTAACCAGACTGGTTATAACCACCCCTAAGCAGACTGATTATAACCACCCCTAAGGAGACTGGTTATAACCACCCCTAAGGAGACTGGTTATAACCACCACTAACCAGACTGATCTTGATCCCGTCCATCATCAGTCTGAGGATGTCTTTCTGGAAACTCTTCATGTTGGCCGGGGGAAGGGGGAAGGGGAGGGGAGAGGGCGGGCCAGGGGTGTGGCCTGATGAGCTGGGGATGGAGCCATCATCCTCCGGGGCGTGGTCAACAGGGTCGACAGGGTCAACAGGGTCGACAGGGTCAGGGGAGTCTGAGAAGTTCAGCAGGTCGTAGAAGTCTTGGCTCACGTCTGGAGAGGGGGGACAGAGGAGGAGAGGGTGAACAGAGGAGGTACAGGAGGAGAGGGTGAACATAGGAGGTAGAGGGGGAACAGAGGAGGTACAGGAGGAGAGGGTGAACAGAGGAGGTAGAGGGGGAACAGAGGAGGTACAGGAGGAGAGGGTGAACAGAGGAGGTAGAGGAGGAGGAGAGGGGGAACAGAGGAGGTAGAGGAGGAGGAGGAGAGGGGGAACAGAGGAGGAGAGGGGGAACAGAGGTGGAGAGGGGGAACAGAGGAGGTAGAGGAGGAGAGGGGGAACAGAGGAGGTAGAGGAGGAGGAGAGGGGGAACAGAGGAGGTAGAGGAGGAGGAGGAGAGGGGGAACAGAGGAGGAGAGGGGGAACAGAGGAGGTAGAGGGGGAACAGAGGAGGAGAGGGGGAACAGAGGAGGTAGAGGGGGAACAGAGGAGGTAGAGGGGGAACAGAGGAGGAGAGGGGGAACAGAGGAGGAGAGGGGGAACAGAGGAGGAGAGGGGGAACAGAGGAGGAGAGGGGGAACAGAGGAGGAGAGGGGGAACAGAGGAGGAGAGGGGGAACAGAGGAGGAGAGGGGGAACAGAGGAGGAGAGGGGGAACAGAGGAGGAGAGGGGGAACAGAGGAGGAGAGGGGGAACAGAGGAGGAGAGGGGGAACAGAGGAGGAGAGGGGGAACAGAGGAGGTAGAGGGGGAACAGAGGAGGAGAGGGGGAACAGAGGTGGAGAGGGGGAACAGAGGAGGTAGAGGGGGAACAGAGGAGGAGAGGGGGAACAGAGGAGGTAGAGGGGGAACAGAGGAGGAGAGGGGGAACAGAGGAGGTAGAGGGGGAACAGAGGAGGTAGAGGAGGAGGAGAGGGGGAACAGAGGAGGTAGAGGAGGAGGAGAGGGGGAACAGAGGAGGTAGAGGAGGAGGAGAGGGGGAACAGAGGAGGTAGAGGAGGAGGAGAGGGGGAACAGAGGTGGAGAGGGGGAACAGAGGAGGTAGAGGGGGAACAGAGGAGGAGAGGGGGAACAGAGGTGGAGAGGGGGAACAGAGGAGGTAGAGGGGGAACAGAGGAGGAAGAGGGGGAACAGAGGAGGAGAGGGGGAACAGAGGTGGAGAGGGGGAACAGAGGAGGTAGAGGGGGAGGAGAGGGGGAACAGAGGTGGAGAGGGGGAACAGAGGTGGAGAGGGGGAACAGAGGTGGAGAGGGGGAACAGAGGAGGAGAGGGGGAACAGAGGAGGAGAGGGGGAACAGAGGAGGAGAGGGGGAACAGAGGAGGAGAGGGGGAACAGAGGAGGAGAGGGGGAACAGAGGAGGAGAGGGGGAACAGAGGAGGAGAGGGGGAACAGAGGAGGAGAGGGGGAACAGAGGAGGAGAGGGGGAACAGAGGAGGTAGAGGGGGAACAGAGGAGGAGAGGGGGAACAGAGGTGGAGAGGGGGAACAGAGGAGGTAGAGGGGGAACAGAGGAGGAGAGGGGGAACAGAGGAGGTAGAGGGGGAACAGAGGAGGAGAGGGGGAACAGAGGAGGTAGAGGGGGAACAGAGGAGGTAGAGGAGGAGGAGAGGGGGAACAGAGGAGGTAGAGGAGGAGGAGAGGGGGAACAGAGGAGGTAGAGGAGGAGGAGAGGGGGAACAGAGGAGGTAGAGGAGGAGGAGAGGGGGAACAGAGGTGGAGAGGGGGAACAGAGGTGGAGAGGGGGAACAGAGGTGGAGAGGGGGAACAGATGAGGTAGAGGGGGAACAGAGGAGGTAGAGGAGGAGGAGAGGGGGAACAGAGGAGGTAGAGGAGGAGGAGAGGGGGTACAGAGGAGGTAGAGGAGGAGGAGAGGGGGAACAGAGGAGGTAGAGGAGGAGGAGAGGGGGAACAGAGGAGGTAGAGGAGGAGGAGAGGGGGAACAGAGGAGGTAGAGGAGGAGGAGAGGGGGAACAGAGGAGGTAGAGGAGGAGGAGAGGGGGAACAGAGGAGGTAGAGGAGGAGGAGAGGGGGAACAGAGGAGGTAGAGGAGGAGGAGAGGGGGAACAGAGGAGGTAGAGGAGGAGGAGGAGAGGGGGAACAGAGGTGGAGAGGGGGAACAGAGGAGGAGAGGGGGAACAGAGGAGGAGAGGGGGAACAGAGGAGGTAGAGGAGGAGGAGAGGGGGAACAGAGGAGGTAGAGGAGGAGGAGAGGGGGAACAGAGGAGGAGGAGGAGGAGGAGAGGGGGAACAGAGGAGGAGAGGGGGAACAGAAGAGGTAGAGGAGGAGGAGGAGAGGGGGAACAGAGGAGGAACAGAGGAGGTAGAGGAGGAGGAGAGGGGGAACAGAGGAGGAGAGGGGGAACAGAGGAGGTAGAGGAGGAGGTGGTACAGGAGGAACAGAGGAGGTACAGAGGAGGAGAGGGGGAACAGAGGAGGAGAGGGGGAACAGAGGAGGAGGAGGAGGAGAGGGGGAACAGAGGAGGAGGAGGAGGAGAGAGGGAACAGAGGAGGAGTAGGAGAGAGGGAACAGAGGAGGAGGAGGAGGAGAGGGGGAACAGAGGAGGAGGAGGAGAGGGGGAACAGAGGAGGAGGAGAGGGGGAACAGAGGAGGAGGAGGGGAGGAGGAACATGGGAGGAGGAGGAGGAGAGGAAGAGTAATGTCTTATTAGTCAGAATGGGAGGACAGCACAACAGCACAACAGCTTGAAACACTGTAAAGTATAGACACAGGCTCTGTTCCAATAGCCACACTAGAAATAATCTATCTGGTAGGGCTGAGCCGAGTAGACTCTGTTCCAATAGCCACACTAGAAATAATCTATCTGGTAGGGCTGAGCCGAGTAATCAGACAAAATTACTGTTGTAAGAGATCTGGAGAATTTAATCTAATAAATAATCTATCTGGTAGGGCTGAGCTGAGTAATCAGACAAAATTACTGTTGTAAGAGATCTGGAGAATTTTCAGAGTATGATTCTGACACAATAATGTATTTATTTATTATCCGTGATCAGAGATCATTTTCTCCTGCCAGCGCGCATCTCTCTTTCACTCAAACAGTGTTGATGATAGATGAGACTGTTTTACCATATTTACCGTGATAGATGAGCCTGTAGAACCATATTTACCGTGATAGATGAGACTATTTTACCATATTTACCGTGATAGATGAGCCTGTTTTACCATATTTACCGTGATAGATGAGACTATTTTACCATATTTACCGTGATAGATGAGACTATTTTACCATATTTACCGTGATAGATGAGCCTGTTTTACCATATTTACCGTGATAGATGAGCCTGTTTTACCATATTTACCATGATAGATGAGACTGTTTTACCATACTCACCATGATAGATGAGCCTGTTTTACCATATTTACCATGATAGATGAGCCTGTTTTACCATATTTACCATGATAGATGAGCCTGTTTTACCATATTCACCATGATAGATGTGCCTGTTTTACCATACTCACCATGATAGATGAGCCTGTTTTACCATATTTACCATGATAGATGAGCCTGTTTTACCATATTCACCATGATAGATGAGCCTGTTTTACCATATTTACCATGATAGATGTGCCTGTTTTACCATACTCACCATGATAGATGAGCCTGTTTTACCATATTCACCATGATAGATGTGCCTGTTTTACCATATTTACCATGATAGATGAGCCTGTTTTACCATATTCACCATGATAGATGTGCCTGTTTTACCATACTCACCATGATAGATGAGCCTGTTTTACCATATTTACCGTGATAGATGAGCCTGTTTTACCATATTTACCGTGATAGATGAGCCTGTTTTACCATATTTACCGTGATAGATGAGCCTGTAGAACCATATTTACCGTGATAGTTGAGCCTGTTTTACCATATTTACCATGATAGATGAGCCTGTTTTACCATATTTACCATGATAGATGAGCCTGTTTTACCATATTTACCATGATAGATGAGCCTGATTTACCATATTTACCATGATAGATGAGCCTGTTTCACCATGATAGATGCACCTGTTTTACCATATTTACCATGACAGATGAGCCTGTTTTACCATATTCACCATGATAGATGAGCCTGTTTTACCATATTTACCATGATAGATGAGCCTGTTGACAGCCAGCACCAGCAGTCTCTGTAGTCTCTGTATGAACTCAGTCTCTGATGCTCTGATGGGGTTCTCCTGACTCATCCTTCTCTGCATCATCTGGTTCAGCTCATCACTGGCGACAGAACGCATCCTGGTCAGAAGACTGTCCGACTGGGCCAGGGAGAAGCGACGCCGACCTGGGGATACAGGCAACGTGTATTATAGGAGGTGATTCCAGCCTTGAGGGCAAAGAGAGTGTTAAATCACACACAGGTGATCCTACAGAGAATGCTTAGTAAACTTCCATTACATGCTGCTAGTATCTCTGCATCACATGTCAGGTTGGACATGGACTAGATTCTCTGTGGGAATGTTTAACCAGGAATCTACATGCCGCAAGTGTGAGCTGAAATCGTCAAACAGGTTAGGGTGCGAACTTTCACATTTGTAGTCTGCACACACACACGGGCACACACACACATGGGCACACACACACACGGGCACACATACACATGGGCACACACACACACGGGCACACATACACACACACGGGCACACACACACACACACGGGCACACACACACACGGGCACACACACACACGGGCACACACACACACGGGCACACACACACACGGGCACACACACACACGGGCACACACACACACGGGCACACACACACACGGGCACACACACACACACACACACACACACACACACACACACACACACACACACGGGCACCAGTAATTTCTGAGTGTACTGGGCGAGTCATGTCCCTCTGCTCTTTCCATGCAGTAGAGCAGAGACTGGGATTATATGAGGGGTGAGTAGTTCACAGCAAGAGTTAGGGTTCTGGGGGGGGGGGGGGGGGGGGGGGGTACTGTTCACCTCCACACAGAGAGCGAGAGGGCACAGGGTCCCACATCCCAGCGTGGCTACCTGAGTCACATAGGAACACATAGGAAGTGGTGTCGGTGGGGGAGGGGAGTGGGGAGGTCTCAGACAGGAAGCAGAAGGGGGGAGGCAGGGGGATCTGGCCGTACGAACAGTAGTGCTGCCGTGGAATGATGCAGTCTCTCATAACCATGGCCATGGAACCTTGGAGGAGGGGGGGGGGGGGGGGTTACACAGGTGAGTTGCAGATAACAGTTAACACCTGATTAGGAAATGACAAGAATGAAAGACTAACCAGTGATGGCCTCAGACTGGTCACAATAACATCTCAGACTGGTCATAACTATTTCACTAAACATCTCAGACTGGTCACAATAACATCTGACTGGTCACGATAACATCTCAGACTGGTCACGATAACATCTCAGACTGGTACCAATAACATCTCAGACTGGTCACGATAACATCTCAGACTGGTCACGATAACATCTCAGACTGGTCACGATAACATCTCAGACTGGTCACGATAACATCTCAGACTGGTCACGATAACATCTCAGACTGGTCACGATAACATCTCAGACTGGTCACGATAACATCTCAGACTGGTCACGATAACATCTCAGACTGGTCACGATAACATCTCAGACTGGTCACGATAACATCTCAGACTGGTCACGATAACATCTCAGACTGGTCACGATAACATCTCAGACTGGTCACGATAACATCTCAGACTGGTCACGATAACATCTCAGACTGGTCACGATAACATCTCAGACTGGTCACGATAACATCTCAGACTGGTCACGATAACATCTCAGACTGGTCACGATAACATCTCAGACTGGTCACGATAACATCTCAGACTGGTCACGATAACATCTCAGACTGGTCACGATAACATCTCAGACTGGTCACGATAACATCTCAGACTGGTCACGATAACATTTCAGACTGGTCACGATAACATCTCAGACTGGTCACGATAACATCTCAGACTGGTCACGATAATATCTCAGACTGGTCACGATAACATCTCAGACTGGTCACAATAACATCTCAGACTGGTCACAATAACATCTCAGACTGGTCACAATAACATCTGACTGGTCACAATAACATCTGACTGGTCACAATAACATCTGACTGGTCACAATAACATCTGACTGGTCACAATAACATCTCAGACTGGTCACAATAACATCTGACTGGTCACAATAACATCTCAGACTGGTCACAATAACATTTCAGACTGGTCACAATAACATCTGACTGGTCACAATAACATCTGACTGGTCACGATAACATTTCAGACTGGTCACGATAACATCTCAGACTGGTCACGATAATATCTCAGACTGGTCACGATAATATCTCAGACTGGTCACAATAACATCTCAGACTGGTCACAATAACATCTCAGACTGGTCACAATAACATCTCAGACTGGTCACAATAACATCTGACTGGTCACAATAACATCTGACTGGTCACAATAACATCTCAGACTGGTCACAATAACATCTGACTGGTCACAATAACATCTCAGACTGGTCACAATAACATTTCAGACTGGTCACAATAACATTTCAGACTGGTCACAATAACATCTGACTGGTCACAATAACATCTGACTGGTCACAATAACATCTGACTGGTCACAATAACATTTCAGACTGGTCACAATAACATTTCAGACTGGTCACAATAACATCTGACTGGTCACAATAACATTTCAGACTGGTCACAATAACATTTCAGACTGGTCACAATAACATCTCAGACTGGTCACAATAACATCTCAGACTGGTCACAATAACATTTCAGACTGGTCACAATAACATCTCAGACTGGTCACAATAACATCTCAGACTGGTCACAATAACATCTCAGACTGGTCACAATAACATCTCAGACTGGTCATAATAACATCTCAGACTGGTCACAATAACATCTCAGACTGGTCACAATAACATCTCAGACTGGTCACAATAACATCTCAGACTGGTCACAATAACATCTCAGACTGGTCACAATAACATCTCAGACTGGTCACAATAACATCTCAGACTGGTCACAATAACATCTCAGACTGGTCACAATAACATCTCAGACTGGTCACAATAACATCTCAGACTGGTCACAATAACATCTCAGACTGGTCACAATAACATCTCAGACTGGTCACAATAACATCTCAGACTGGTCACAATAACATCTCAGACTGGTCACAATAACATCTCAGACTGGTCACAATAACATCTCAGACTGGTCACAATAACATCTCAGACTGGTCACAATAACATCTCAGACTGGTCACAATAACATCTCAGACTGGTCACAATAACATCTGACTGGTCACAATAACATCTCAGACTGGTCACAATAACATCTGACTGGTCACAATAACATTTACATTTACATTTCAGTCATTTAGCAGACGCTCTTATCCAGAGCGACTTACAGTAGAGTGCATACATTTTATTACATTTTACATACTGAGACAAGGATATCCCTACCGGCCATACCCTTCCTAACCCGGACGACGCTATGCCAATTGTGCGTCGCCCCACGGACCTCCCGGTTGCGGCCGGCTGCGACAGAGCCTGGGCGTGAACCCAGAGACTCTGGTGGCGCAGCTAGCACTGCGATGCAGTGCCCTAGACCACTGCGCCACCCGGGAGACCACAATAACATCTCAGAATGGTCATACAGTTGAAGTCGTAAGTTTACATCCACTTAGGTTGGAGACATTAAAACTCGTTTTATCAACCACTCCACACATTTCTTGTTAACTAACTATAGTTTTGGCAAGTCGGTTAGGACATCTACTTTGTGCATGACACAAGTCATTTTTCCAACAATTGTTTACAGACAGATTATTTCACATATAATTCACTATCACAATTCTAGTGAGTCAGAAGTTTACATACACTAAGTTGACTGTGCCTTTAAACAGCTTGGAAAATTCCAGAAAATTATGTCATGGCTTTTGAAGCTTCTGATTGGCTAATTAACATAATTTGAGTCAATTGGAGGTGTACCTGTGGATGTATTTCAAGGCCTACCTTCAAACTCAGTGCCTCTTTGCTTGACATCATTTGAAAATCAAAAGAAATCAGCCAAGACCTCAGAAAAACAATTGTGGGCCTCCACAAGTCTGGTTCATCCTTGGGAGCAATTTCCAAACGCCTGAAGGTACCACGTTCATCTGTACAAACAATAGTACGCAAGTAAAAACACCATGGGACCACGCAGCCGTCATACAGCTCAGGAAGGAGACACGTTCTGTCTCCTAGAGATGAATGTACTTTGGTGCGAAAAGTGCACATCAATCCCAGAACAACAGCAAAGGACCTTGAAGATGCTGGAAGAAACTGATACAAAAGTATCTATATCCACAGTAAAACGAGTCCTATATCGACATAACCTGAAAGGCCGCTCAGCAAGGAAGAAGCCACTGCTCCAAAACCGCCATAAAAAAAGCCAGACTACGGATTGCAACTGCACATGAGGACAAAGATTGTACTTTTTGGACAAATGTCCTCTGGTCTGATGAAACAAAAATAGAACTGTTTGGCCATAATGACCATCGTTATGTTTGGAGGAAAAAGGGGGAGGCTTGCAAGCCGAAGAACACCATCCCAACCGTGAAGCACGGGGGTGGCAGCATCATGTTGTGGTGGTGCTTTGCTGCAGGAGGGACTGGTGCACTTCACAAAATAGATGACATCATGAGGCAGGAAAATTATGTGGATATATTGAAGCAACATCTCAAGACATCAGTCAGGAAGTTAAAACTTGGTCGCAAATGGGTCTTCCAAATGGACAATGACCCCAAGTATACGTCCAAAGTTGTGGCAAAATGGCTTAAGGAGAACAAAGGCAAGGTATTGGAGTGGCCATCACAAAGCCCTGACCTCAATCCTATAGAACATTTGTGGGCAGAACTGAAAAAGCGTGTGCGAGCAAGGAGGCCTACAAACCAGACTCAGTTACACCAGCTCTGTCAGGAGGAATGGGCCGAAATTCACTCAACTTACTGTGGGAAGCTTGTGGAAGGCTACCCGAAACGTTTGACCCAAGTTAAACAATTTTAAAGGCAATTCTGCCAAATACTAATTGAGTGTATGTAAACTTCTGACCCACTGGGAATGTGATGAAAGAAATAAAACCTGAAATAAATCATTCTCTCTACTATTATTCTGACATTTCACGTTCTTAAAATAAAGTGGTGATCCTAACTGACCTAAAACAGGGAATTTTTACTAGGATTAAATGTCAGGAATTGTGAAAAACTGAGTTTAAATGTATTTGGCTAAGGTGTATGTAAACTTCTGACTTCAACTGTAACTATTTCACTAAACATCTCAGACTGGTCAGAATACCTACACCGAACTAAAATATATAAGCAACATGCAAGAATTTAAAAGATTTTACTGAGTTACAACTCATATGAGGAAATCAGTCAGTTGAAATGAGTTCATTAGACCCTAATCTATGGATTTCACATGACTGGGAACACAGATCTGTTGGTCACAGATATCTTAGAACAAAAAGTAGGGGTGTGGATCAGAAAACCAGTCAGTATCTGGTGTGACCACCATTTCAAAGACGTGGGCCTTATTCAGCTTCCGGGAATTGTGTACAGATCCTTGCGATACGGGGCCGTGTATTATCATGCTGTTTAATCAGCTTCTTGAAATGCCACACCTGGCAGGTGGATGGATTATCTTGACAAAGGAGAAATGCTCACTAACAGGGACGTGAACAAATTTGTACACAACATTTGAGAGAAATAAGCTTTTTTTGTGTATATAGAACATTTCTGGGATCTTATAATTCAGCTCATGAAACACGGGACCAACACTTTACATGTTGCGTTTTATAAGTTTGTTCAGTATGATCCACTAAACATCTGGTTACTACAAAGCGGTTACCATGACAACCACGTAAATAACCATGACAACTCCAACGGGTAGAACTCTCATGTCCCTGAGATCTGTCAACTGTAAACGGACAATCAACTAGTATTATTACTCTACACCTTGAGCAACACAGTCCTATGCTATTGGCACTAACTAACTAACCAACCATGGGATATCCTATCACCTGAGATGATCTTGGCACTAACTAACCAACTAACTAACCAACCAACCAACCAACCAACCAACCAAGGGATATCCTCTCATCTGTGATGGTATTGGCCCTAACTAACTAACTAACTAACTAACTAACTAACTAACTAACTAACTAACTAACTAACTAAGGGATATCCTCTCACCTGTGATGGTATTGGCCCTAACTAACTAACTAAGGGATATCCTCTCACCTGTGATGGTATTGGCCCTAACTAACTAACTAAGGGATATCCTCTCACCTGTGATGGTATTGGCCCTAACTAACTAACTAAGGGATATCCTCTCACTTGTGATGGTATTGGCCCTAACTAACTAACTAAGGGATATCCTCTCACTTGTGATGGTATTGGCCCTAACTAACTAACTAAGGGATATCCTCTCACCTGTGATGGTATTGGCCCTAACTAACTAACTAAGGGATATCCTCTCACCTGTGATGGTATTGGCCCTAACTAACTAACTAAGGGATATCCTCTCACTTGTGATGGTATTGGCCCTAACTAACTAACTAAGGGATATCCTCTCACCTGTGATGGTATTGGCCCTAACTAACTAACTAAGGGATATCCTCTCACCTGTGATGGTATTGGCCCTAACTAACTAACTAACTAACTAAGGGATATCCTCTCACCTGTGATGGTATTGGCCCTAACTAACTAAGGGATATCCTCTCACCTGCGATGCTCTTGCGTTTCTGGTAGATGGCATGGTGAGAAGAGGTGGGCACGTTGACAGAGCTGCTCAGCTTCTGAGGGTCCTGATTAGCTGTCGTCTTTATGAACTCAATAGCTGATTGGAGGACGCGGAACTGCAGGGCCACCGCCATCTCTACAGAAGGAGAGAGAGAACGAGAGAGAGAAGGAGAGACAGAACGAGAGAGAGAACGAGAGAGAGAAGGAGAGAGAAGGAGAGAGAGAGAGAGAGACAGCTCTCTTAGAGCCTTACCCAGAAAGACTCACAGCTCTTAGAGCCTTACCCAGAAAGACTCACAGCTCTTAGAGCCTTACCCAGAAAGACTCACAGCTCTTAGAGCCTTACCCATAAAAACTTACAGCTCTTAGAGCCTTACCCGGAAAGACTCACAGCTCTTAGAGCCTTACCCAGAAAGACTCACAGCTCTTAGAGCCTTACCCAGAAAGACTTACAGCTCTTAGAGCCTTACCCAGAAAGACTCACAGCTCTTAGAGCAGGGGTGTCAAACTCATTCCACGGAGGGCCTTGTGTCTGCAGGTTTTTGGTTTTTCCTTTCAATAAAGCCCTAGACAACCAGGTGTGGGGAGTTCCTAACTAATTAGTGATGTTAATTCATCAATCAAGTACAAGGGAGGAACGAAAACCCTCAGACACTCGGCCCTCCGTGGAATGAGTTTGACACCTGTGTCTTAGAGCCTTACCCAGAAAGACTCACAGCTCTTAGAGCCTTACCCAGAAAGACTCACAGCTCTTAGAGCCTTACCCAGAAAGACTCACAGCTCTTAGAGACTTACCCAGAAAGACTCACAGCTCTTAGAGCCTTACCCAGAAAGACTCACAGCTCTTAGAGCCTTACCCAGAAAGACTCACAGCTCTTAGAGCCTTACCCAGAAAGACTCACAGCTTTGGGTTCGTCTCATCACAGTACCCTACTCTCTACTATAGGTACCAGGCTATAATGTACCACAGTACCATACTCTCTAATATAGGTACCAGGCTATAATGTACCAGGCTATAATGTACCACAGTACCCTACTCTCTACTATAGGTACCAGGCTATAATGTACCACAGTACCCTACCCTCTAATATAGGTACCAGGCTATAATGTACCACAGTACCCTACTCTCTAATATAGGTACCAGGCTATAATGTACCACAGTACCCTACTCTCTAATATGGGTACCAGGCTATATCTTACCCTGGGTTCGTCTCATCACAGTACCCTACTCTCTACTATAGGTACCAGGCTATAATGTACCACAGTACCCTACTCTCTACTATAGGTACCAGGCTATATCTTACCCTGGGTTTACCACAGTACCCTACTCTCTACTATAGGTACCAGGCTATATCTTACCCTGGGTTTACCACAGTACCCTACTCTCTACTATAGGTACCAGGCTATATCTTACCCTGGGTTTACCACAGTACTCTACTCTCTACTATAGGTACCAGGCTATATCTTACCCTGGGTTTGTCTCATCACAGTACCCTACCCTCTAATATAGGTACCAGGCTATAATGTACCACAGTACCCTACTCTCTAATATAGGTACCAGGCTATATCTTACCCTGGGTTCGTCTCATCTTGGACGTCTCCATGAAGCCCAACAGTGTGATCAGGTCCTCTATGATCCTGAAGTATTGAGCACCAGAGGAAGAGCAGGAGTGGATGGTCACCGCGACCAACAGCTGTTGGATATCTACCACCAGCAGCTTGTAGTCGTTCAGAGGTATACTGAGGAGAGAGATGGACCAGAGGTATACTGAGGAGAGAGATGGAGGTATACTGAGGAGAGAGATGGACCAGAGGTATACTGAGGAGAGAGATGGAGGTATACTGAGGAGAGAGATGGACCAGAGGTATACTGAGGAGAGAGATGGAGGTATACTGAGGAGAGAGATGGACCAGAGGTATACTGAGGAGAGAGATGGAGGTATACTGAGGAGAGAGATGGATCAGAGGTATACTGAGGAGAGAGATTGATTGAGACAGACAGATCAGAGGTATACCGAGGAGAGAGATTGATTGAGACACAGACAGATCAGAGGTATACCGAGGAGAGAGATTGATTGAGACACAGACAGATCAGAGGTATACCGAGGAGAGAGATTGATTGAGACAGACAGATCAGAGGTATACTGAGGAGAGAGATTGATTGAGACAGACAGATCAGAGGTATACCGAGGAGAGAGATTGATTGAGACACAGACAGATCAGAGGTATACCGAGGAGAGAGATTGATTGAGACACAGACAGATCAGAGGTATACCGAGGAGAGAGATTGATTGAGACAGACAGATCAGAGGTATACTGAGGAGAGAGATTGATTGAGACAGACAGATCAGAGGTATACCGAGGAGAGAGATTGATTGAGACACAGACAGATCAGAGGTATACCGAGGAGAGAGATTGATTGAGACACAGACAGATCAGAGGTATACCGAGGAGAGAGATTGATTGAGACACAGATAGATCAGAGGTATACTGAGGAGAGAGATGGATTGAGACACAGATAGATCAGAGGTATACTGAGGAGAGAGATGGATTGAGACACAGACAGATCAGAGGTATACTGAGGAGAGAGATGGATTGAGACACAGATAGATCAGAGGTATACTGAGGAGAGAGATGGATTGAGACACAGACAGATCAGAGGTATACTGAGGAGAGAGATTGATTGAGACACAGATAGAGAGCAGCGTGTGGAGCCATGCATGGCAACCCCTGGCAAACAGGTCGTTCTACTTAGCAAAACATCACTGGTGCATGAGTTCTAGTTTCAAATGAGGCCATGCAACGAAATCTGTGGTTGGTGCAGCTACATATTCATCTATATATTATATACCAGATATAAAACTCTGTGTGATGAAACAAAAATAGAACTGTTTGGCCATAATGACCATCGTTATGTTTGGAGGAAAAGGGGGGAGGCTTGCAAGCCGAAGAACACCATCCCACCGTGAAGCACGGGGGTGGCAGCATCATGTTGTGGGGGTGCTTTGCTGCAGGAGGGACCGGTGCACTTCACAAAATAGATGGCATCATGAGAAAGGAAAATTATGTGGATATATTGAAGCAACATCTCAAGACATCAGTCAGGAAGTTAAAGCTTGGTCGCAAATGGGTCTTCCAAATGGACAATGACCCCAAGCATACGTCCAAAGTTGTGGCAAAATGGCTTTTCACATTTTTAAAATAAAGTGGTGATCCTAACTGACCTAAAACAGGGAAATTTTCCTCGGATTAAATGTCAAGGAATTGTGAAAAACTGAGTTGAAATGTATTTGGCTGAGGTGTATGTAAAGTGTATGTACTAACCCGTGCTCCATGCCGTTGAGGGTAGACAGGGTGTTGAAGAGGACGTAGAGCAGGCCATGATCCAGCAGTATGTCAGCCAGTTTGGGACAGGCGTTGACCAGCTGCAGTAGCATACAGAGCACGTTGTGGACCAGACTGTTCTCACACAGACTGTTCTCGATTAAACCCAGCACTGGGATGATACAACGCTTCCGGAAGGGACTGATGGTCTCCATGTCCTCCAAGTCCAGACTGAAAAATACAACAAGAATAAACACCGACACCTCCATATTGTTTCTGTTTCATAACCGCCTCCTCCAGGCCCCTCCCCTCCCTGTACTAACTCCTCCTCCAGGCCCCTCCCCTCCCTGTACTAACTCCTCCTCCAGGCCCCTCCCCTCCCTGTACTAACTCCTCCTCCAGGCCCCTCCCCTCCCTGTACTAACTCCTCCTCCAGGCCCCTCCCCTCCCTGTACTAACTCCTCCTCCAGGCCCCTCCCCTCCCTGTACTAACTCCTCCTCCAGGCCACTCCCCTCCCTGTACTAACTCCTCCTCCAGGCCCCTCCCCTCCCTGTACTAACTCCTCCTCCAGGCCTTGTTCCCTCCCCTCCCAGTACTAACTCCTCCTCCAGGCCTTGTTCCCTCCCCTCTCTGTACTAACTCCTCCTCCAGGCCTTGTTCCCTCCCCTCTCTGTACTAACTCCTCCTCCAGGCCTTGCTCCCTCCCCTCCCAGTACTAACTCCTCCTCCAGGCCTTGTTCCCTCCCCTCCCAGTACTAACTCCTCCTCCAGGCCTTGTTCCCTCCCCTCCCAGTACTAACTCCTCCTCCAGGCCTTGTTCCCTCCCCTCTCTGTACTAACTCCTCCTCCAGGCCTTGCTCCCTCCCCTCCCTGTACTAACTCCTCCTCCAGGCCTTGTTCCCTCCCCTCCCTGTACTAACTCCTCCTCCAGGCCTTGTTCCCTCCCCTCCCTGTACTAACTCCTCCTCCAGGCCTTGCTCCCTCCCCTCCCTGTACTAACTCCTCCTCCAGGCCTTGTTCCCTCCCCTCTCTGTACTAACTCCTCCTCCAGGCCTTGCTCCCTCCCCTCCCTGTACTAACTCCTCCTCCAGGCCTTGTTCCCTCCCCTCCCTGTACTAACTCCTCCTCCAGGCCTTGTTCCCTCCCCTCCCAGTACTAACTCCTCCTCCAGGCCTTGCTCCCTCCCCTCCCTGTACTAACTCCTCATCCAGGCCTTGTTCCCTCCCCTCTCTGTACTAACTCCTCCTCCAGGCCTTGCTCTCTCCCCTCCCCTCCCTGTACTAACTCCTCCTCCAGGCCTTGTCCCCTCCCCTCTCTGTACTAACTCCTCCTCCAGGCCTTGCTCCCTCCCCTCCCTGTACTAACTCCTCCTCCAGGCCTTGTTCCCTCCCCTCCCTGTACTAACTCCTCCTCCAGGCCGACAGGTCGTCCAAACAGCATCTCCAGGAAGACCTCCAGCAGGCCCTGAGTCCCCTGGTGCAGGTACAGCTGATTGGCTAAGAGACTGAAGCCATGGTTCTTCAGGAACTTCTCCTTCTGCTCCTTAAAAGCTCGGCTGAAGTAGGCATCCAGGAGCTGGAGAGAGGAGAAAAGAGATAACCCAACATAATGTCATCCAGGAGCTGGAGAGAGGAGAGACAGTAAGCTGTTAGAGATACCATACTGGCATCCAGGAGCTGGAGAGAGGAGAGACAGTAGGCTGTTAGAGATACCATACTGGCATCCAGGAGCTGGAGAGAGGAGATACAGTAACCTGTTAGAGATACCATACTGGCATCCAGGAGCTGGAGAGAGGAGAGACAGTAGGCTGTTAGAGATACCATACTGGCATCCAGGAGCTGGAGAGAGGAGAGACAGTAACCTGTTAGAGATACCATACTGGCATCCAGGAGCTGGAGAGAGGAGAGACAGTAACCTGTTAGAGATACCATACTGGCATCCAGGAGCTGGAGAGAGGAGAGACAGTAACCTGTTAGAGATACCATACTGGCATCCAGGAGCTGGAGAGAGGAGATACAGTAACCTGTTAGAGATACCATACTGGCATCCAGGAGCTGGAGAGAGGAGAGACAGTAGGCTGTTAGAGATACCATACTGGCATCCAGGAGCTGGAGAGAGGAGATACAGTAACCTGTTAGAGATACCATACTGGAGAGAGGAGCTGGAGAGAGGAGAGACAGTAAGCTGTTAGAGATACCATACTGGCATCCAGGAGCTGGAGAGAGGAGATACAGTAACCTGTTAGAGATACCATACTGGCATCCAGGAGCTGGAGAGAGGAGAGACAGTAAGCTGTTAGAGATACCATACTGGCATCCAGGAGCTGGAGAGAGGAGAGACAGTAACCTGTTAGAGATACCATACTGGCATCCAGGAGCTGGAGAGAGGAGAAAAGAGATAACCCAACATAATGTCATCCAGGAGCTGGAGAGAGGAGAGACAGTAAGCTGTTAGAGATAACATACTGGCAGAAGCTGGAGGGAGACGAGGACAAGGAGACACAGCAGCATTACGTGTAAAAGAACATGAGATCCCTGCAGAAGGCTTGGCTGAGGTAGGAGGAGCTGGGACATAACTGTTAACAGGCAACATAACACATAGTGGAAATGTGTTGGCCTGCGCCTTCCTCACTGTGTGTGTCTGAGCATTACAAGAGCACTAACCTTCATAACCCCCTGCTGGATGAGGGGAGAGGAGTGGTTGACGAGGACGATAAGAGCTTCAGGTTGGACCAGCTTGTCCATCACCTCCTCCAGCATCAGGTCCGGTAGTAGTAGCAGAACCCCTCTCAACAGGTCATATAGACCATAGCATATTAACACCAGGCAGTCCTCTGTACTGGTCCTGTAATAAAATAATAATAACTAATGTCATTACGTATCACATAAACCCCAGGAAGAGTAGCTGCTGCCGTAGCAGGAACTAATGGGGATCCTTAATAACCCCCAGGAAGAGTAGCTGCTGCCTTGGCAGGAACTAATGGGGATCCATAATAAACCCCAGGAAGAGTAGCTGCTGCCTTGGCAGGAACTAATGGGGATCCATAATAAACCCCAGGTAGAGTAGCTGCTGCCTTGGCAGGAACTAATGGGGATCCATAATAAACCCCAGGAAGAGTAGCTGCTGCCTTGGCAGGAACTAATGGGGATCCATAATAAACCCCAGGAAGAGTAGCTGCTGCCATGGCAGGAACTAATGGGGATCCATAATAAACCCCAGGAAGAGTAGCTGCTGCCTTGGCAGGAACTAATGGGGATCCATAATAAACCCCAGGAAGAGTAGCTGCTGCCTTGACAGGAACTAATGGGGATCCATAATAAACCCCAGGAAGAGTAGCTGCTGCCTTGACAGGAACTAATGGGGATCCATAATAACCCCAGGAAGAGTAGCTGCTGCCTTGGCAGGAACTAATGGGGATCCATAATAACCCCAGGAAGAGTAGCTGCTGCCTTGGCAGGAACTAATGGGATCCATAATAAACCCCAGGAAGAGTAGCTGCTTCCTTGGCAGGAACTAATGGGGATCCATAATAAACTCCAGGAAGAGTAGCTGCTGCCTTGACAGGAACAAATGGGGATCCATAATAAACCCCAGGAAGAGTAGCTGCTGCCTTGACAGGAACAAATGGGGATCCATAATAAACCCCAGGAAGAGTAGCTGCTGCCTTGGCAGGAACTAATGGGGATCCATAATAAACCCCAGGAAGAGTAGCTGCTGCCTTGACAGGAACTAATGGGGATCTATAATAAACCCCAGGAAGAGTAGCTGCTGCCTTGACAGGAACTAATGGGGATCCATAATAAACCCCAGGAAGAGTAGCTGCTGCCTAGACAGGAACTAATGGGGATCTATAATAAACCCCAGGAAGAGTAGCTGCTGCCTTGGCAGGAACTAACGGGGATCCATAATAACCCCAGGAAGAGTAGCTGCTGCCTTGACAGGAACTAATGGGGATCCATAATAACCCCAGGAAGAGTAGCTGCTGCCTTGGCAGGAACTAATGGGATCCATAATAAACCCCAGGAAGAGTAGCTGCTGCCATGGAAGGAACTAATGGGGATCCATAATAAACCCCAGGAAGAGTAGCTGCTGCCTTGGCAGGAACTAATGGGGATCCATAATAAACCCCAGGAAGAGCAGCTGCTGCCTAGACAGGAACTAATGGGGATCTATAATAAACCCCAGGAAGAGTAGCTGCTGCCTTGGCAGGAACTAACGGGGATCCATAATAAACCCCAGGAAGAGTAGCTGCTGCCTTGACAGGAACTAATGGGGATCCATAATAAATCCCAGGAAGAGTAGCTGCTGCCTTGGCAGGAACTAACGAGGATCCATAATAAACCCCAGGAAGAGTAGCTGCTGCCTTGGCAGGAACTAATGGGGATCCATAATAAACCCCAGGAAGAGTAGCTGCTGTCTTGGCAGGAACTAATGGGGATCCATAATAAACCCCAGGAAGAGTAGCTGCTGTCTTGGCAGGAACTAATGGGGATCTATAATAAACCCCAGGAAGAGTAGCTGCTGTCTTGGCAGGAACTAATGGGGATCCATAATAAACCCCAGGAAGAGTAGCTGCTGTCTTGGCAGGAACTAACGGGGATCCTTAATAAATACAACCAGAGACTAAACATTAAGCTTTATCACAAATAATTAGTCCCACAGCTGTCTTTTCCCTTTCTGGATGACGTTACGGTTCCAGACACACAGAACAAACACAGCCAGCGATAAGAGGGGTATTATACCTGGCTTGTGGCTATTGTCCTAGGAAGGGGGACAGGTGTTCTCTTTATTGGCAGTGTGAGGTGTTTCCCTGATGTGTTAACAGGACAGGTGTTCACTGTGTGATCAGTCCACAGAGCTCTGATCAGTCAACATAACACGGCTTCATAAACAGAGACAAGTCTAATATTCAATAACGGGCACAAACAGTCCACAACCCAGAACAGATAAAGCTTGAAACACAGCCTCACACAGCCCCCCCCCCCCCCCCCCCCCATTTCATATTCTTTTATACGAGGTCTTTAGATGAAAGCAGTGAGACACTGGCTAGGTCGGGTTCTATCCTACGCACACAGAAGATAGACAGATGATGACTGAACAGAGAGAGGAGAGAGACCGCGAGAGAGCGAAAGGAGAGCGAGAGAGAGAGCGAAAGAGCGATATGAGAACGAGTGAGGGAGCGAAAGAGAGAGAGGAGAGCGAGAGAGGGAGTGAAAGAGAGAGGGGACTGAGACATTGAGACAATAAAGAGCGAGAAAGAAAGAAAGAGTGAGAAGAGAGGATGTGGATGAAATAACTAATTAGCTGATGCACTTCGTTCACAGGGAGAGAGTTTTATTGGACTTCATCAAAGACAGCTTGATGACACTCAGCTGAGATGGAGAGATGAGACGGAAATATAGATAAAGAGGAGGGAGGGAGGGTGATTCTGTCAATTCAACAGAAACTCATCTTCACCGATGGTAGAGATACAGGACGCTTCGCAATGCGGAACCCTGTTCACAATATAGAGTCCACTATATAGAGCCCCATGGGTCCTGGTCAACAGTAGTCCACTATATAGAGCCCTATGGGTCCTGGTCAACAGTAGTCCACTATATAGAGCCCTATGGGTCCTGGTCAACAGTAGTCCACTATATAGAGCCCTATGGGTCCTGGTCAACAGTAGTCCACTATATAGAGCCCTATGGGTTCTGGTCAACAGTAGTCCACTATATAGAGCCCTATGGGTCCTGGTCAACAGTAGTCCACTATATAGAGCCCTATGGGTCCTGGTCAACAGTAGTCCACTATATAGAGCCCTATGGGTCCTGGTCAACAGTAGTCCACTATATAGAGCCCTATGGGTCCTGGTCAACAGTAGTCCACTATATAGAGCCCTATGGGTCCTGGTCAACAGTAGTCCACTATATAGAGTCCTATGGGTCCTGGTCAACAGTAGTCCACTATATAGAGCCCTATGGGTCCTGGTCAACAGTAGTCCACTATATAGAGCCCTATGTGTCCTGGTCAACAGTAGTCCACTATATAGAGCCCTATGGGTCCTGGTCAACAGTAGTCCACTATATAGAGTCCTATGGGGCCTGGTCAACAGTAGTCCACTATATAGAGCCCTATGGGTCCTGGTCAACAGTAGTCCACTATATAGAGCCCTATGGGTCCTGGTCAACAGTAGTCCACTATATAGAGCCCTATGGGTCCTGGTCAACAGTAGTCCACTATATAGAGCCCTATGGGTCCTGGTCAACAGTAGTCCACTATATAGAGCCCTATGGGTCCTGGTCAACAGTAGTCCACTATATAGAGCCCTATGGGTCCTGGTCAACAGTAGTCCACTATATAGAGTCCTATGGGTCCTGGTCAACAGTAGTCCACTATATAGAGCCCTATGGGTCCTGGTCAACAGTAGTCCACTATATAGAGCCCTATGGGTCCTGGTCAACAGTAGTCCACTATATAGAGCCCTATGGGTCCTGGTCAACAGTAGTCCACTATATAGAGCCCTATGGGTCCTGGTCAACAGTAGTCCACTATATAGAGCCCTATGGGTCCTGGTCAACAGTAGTCCACTATATAGAGCCCTATGGGTCCTGGTCAACAGTAGTCCACTATATAGAGCCCTATGGGTCCTGGTCAACAGTAGTCCACTATATAGAGCCCTATGGGTCCTGGTCAACAGTAGTCCACTATATAGAGTCCTATGGGTCCTGGTCAACAGTAGTCCACTATATAGAGCCCTATGGGTCCTGGTCAACAGTAGTCCACTATATAGAGCCCTATGGGTCCTGGTCAACAGTAGTCCACTATATAGAGCCCTGTGGGTCCTGGTCAACAGTAGTCCACTATATAGAGCCCTATGGGTCCTGGTCAACAGTAGTCCACTATATAGAGCCCTATGGGTCCTGGTCAACAGTAGTCCACTATATAGAGCCCTATGGGTCCTGGTCAACAGTAGTCCACTATATAGAGTCCTATGGGTCCTGGTCAACAGTAGTCCACTATATAGAGCCCTATGGGTCCTGGTCAACAGTAGTCCACTATATAGAGCCCTATGGGTCCTGGTCAACAGTAGTCCACTATATAGAGCCCTATGGGTCCTGGTCAACAGTAGTCCACTATATAGAGCCCTATGGGTCCTGGTCAACAGTAGTCCACTATATAGAGCCCTATGGGTCCTGGTCAACAGTAGTCCACTATATAGAGTCCTATGGGTCCTGGTCAACAGTAGTCCACTATATAGAGCCCTATGTGTCCTGGTCAACAGTAGTCCACTATATAGAGCCCTATGGGTCCTAGTCAACAGTAGTCCACTATATAGAGCTGGGTCCTGGTCAACAGTAGTCCACTATATAGAGCCCTATGGGTCCTGGTCAACAGTAGTCCACTATATAGAGCCCTATGGGTCCTGGTCAACAGTAGTCCACTATATAGAGCTCTATGGGCCCTGGTCAACAGTAGTCCACTATATAGAGCCCTATGGGTCCTGGTCAACAGTAGTCCACTATATAGAGTCCTATGGGTCCTGGTCAACAGTAGTCCACTATATAGAGCCCTATGGATCCTGGTCAACAGTAGTCCACTATATAGAGCCCTATGGGTCCTGGTCAACAGTAGTCCACTATATAGAGCTCTATGGGTCCTGGTCAACAGTAGTCCACTATATAGAGCCCTATGGGTCCTGGTCAACAGTAGTCCACTATATAGAGCCCTATGGGTCCTGGTCAACAGTAGTCCACTATATAGAGTCCTATGGGTCCTGGTCAACAGTAGTCCACTATATAGAGCCCTGTGGGTCCTGGTCAACAGTAGTCCACTATATAGAGCCCTATGGGTCCTGGTCAACAGTAGTCCACTATATAGAGCCCTATGGGTCCTGGTCAACAGTAGTCCACTATATAGAGCCCTATGGGTCATGGTCACACAGACAATAGGACAGAAGGAAGTAGAAAGGCCTCATGGTCACACAGACAATAGGACAGAAGGAAGTAGAAAGGCCTCATGGTCACACAGACAAGAGAACAGAAGGCAGTAGGCAGGCCTCATGGTCACACAGACAATAGGAATAATAGATACTAGCTGCCTGATGATTCCCATTGCTGTTGTATCACTAACATGGTGCCTGGGTGTAGGACAGTGACCGTGCTGAAAGCCTTGTGAGTGGACATGATCATTTATCCAGTTAATCTAAGAGTGTTGGGTTGATATCCACACGTTCATACCGTCATACTGTTTCTGTAGCATACCGGAGTATACCGTATTACCAAACGTGCACACTAGGGGCGCTATATATACACGTTTTTACACACAAAACAACGGAGGCAACAGGGATCTGGATCCAGGAGGGAATTGAATGTCTCTGCTGGAACCCGAGAAGCTTGATCTTGACATCTAGCCACTTAGATGGCAAGTTAGCAAACCATCTAACAGGGTAGTCTGTATAGGAGCATGAGATCTAACAGGGTAGTCTGTATAGGAGCATGAGATCTAACAGGGTAGTCTGTATAGGAGCATGAGATCTAACAGGGTAGTCTATCTAACAGGGTAGTCTGTATAGGAGCATGATATCTAACAGGGTAGTCTGTATAGGAGCATGAGATCTAACAGGGTAGTCTGTATAGGAGCATGAGATCTAACAGGGTAGTCTGTATAGGAGCATGAGACCTAACAGGGTAGTCTATCTAACAGGGTAGTCTGTATAGGAGCATGAGATCTAACAGGGTAGTCTGTATAGGAGCATGAGATCTAACAGGGTAGTCTGTATACGAGCATGATATCTAACAGGGTAGTCTGTATAGGAGCATGAGATCTAACAGGGTAGTCTGTATAGGAGCATGATATCTAACAGGGTAGTCTGTATAGGAGCATGAGATCTAACAGGGTAGTCTGTATAGGAGCATGAGATCTAACAGGGTAGTCTATCTAACAGGGTAGTCTGTATAGGAGCATGATATCTAACAGGATAGTCTGTATAGGAGCATGAGATCTAACAGGGTAGTCTGTATAGGAGCATGAGATCTAACAGGGTAGTCTGTATAGGAGCATGAGACCTAACAGGGTAGTCTATCTAACAGGGTAGTCTGTATAGGAGCATGAGATCTAACAGGGTAGTCTGTATAGGAGCATGAGATCTAACAGGGTAGTCTGTATAGGAGCATGAGATCTAACAGGGCAGTCTGTATAGGAGCATGATATCTAACAGGGTAGTCTGTATAGGAGCATGAGATCTAACAGGGTAGTCTGTATAGGAGCATGATATCTAACAGGGTAGTCTGTATAGGAGCATGAGATCTAACAGGATAGTCTGTATAGGAGCATGAGACCTAACAGGGTAGTCTATCTAACAGGGTAGTCTGTATAGGAGCATGATATCTAACAGGGTAGTCTGTATAGGAGCATGAGATCTAACAGGGTAGTCTGTATAGGAGCATGAGATCTAACAGGGTAGTCTGTATAGGAGCATGAGATCTAACAGGGTAGTCTGTATAGGAGCATGAGATATAACAGGGTAGTCTGTATTGGAGCATGAGATCTAACAGGGTAGTCTGTATAGGAGCATGAGATCTAACAGGGTAGTCTGTATAGGAGCATGAGATCTAACAGGGTAGTCTGTATAGGAGCATGATATCTAACAGGGTAGTCTGTATAGGAGCATGAGATCTAACAGGGTAGTCTGTATTGGAGCATGAGATCTAACAGGGCAGTCTGTATAGGAGCATGATATCTAACAGGGTAGTCTGTATAGGAGCATGATATCTAACAGGGTAGTCTGTATAGGAGCATGATATCTAACAGGGTAGTCTGTATAGGAGCATGAGATCTAACAGGGTAGTCTGTATAGGAGCATGAGATCTAACAGGGTAGTCTGTATTGGAGCATGAGATCTAACAGGGCAGTCTGTATAGGAGCATGAGATCTAACAGGGTAGTCTGTATAGGAGCATGAGATCTAACAGGGTAGTCTATCTAACAGGGCAGTCTGTATAGGAGCATGAGATCTAACAGGGTAGTCTGTATAGGAGCATGAGATCTGACAGGTGTAGTGGGTGTGTTATTCTATAGAGTAGTGTACCTGTCGTTGCTAGAGTCTTTGCTGTAGGCCCTCTCGTATCCAGGGGAGTACGAGTAGCTCTCCCAGTCTTCTGGTAGCGTGCCACGGTCGGCCACGCTGGGCCAGCGACCCAGGGCCAAGCTCCCATTCTGGGCAGGGAAGGCCAGGCCCAGGCTGGATGAAGGAAGGTATTAGACAAATTTTAAAAGGCAGAGTCAGTGATGTACAAAATAAACAGCAATATCTGTTTGATTTCTGCAACTATTATGAGAGGTGAAGTACGAGGCTAAATGTCTGATTTGGTTCCTATGGGCCCCAAAAGCACTTTATAAGGAAAAGGTGCCGTTTGGAAGCAGAAATATCCAGTCACCTGGCCAGGTTAGAGGAGCTCCTCTGAAACGATGTGATCCCCTTCAGACTGTCCGGCCTCTGTGGCACTTCATCGCTCGCCCAATCAAAACGGTCCTCAGATTCGGCACCGCCCACGCTGCCCTCAACCAGACTATCTACCTCCCCCCTCTCCTCCACCCCCTCCTCCCCATCTACCTCCCCCCTCCCCTCCACCTCCTCGATACTGATGGACGGGGTATGTCGTGCCTCTCCTCCCTCTCGGGAGTCACAGATGGTTTTCGCCGACTCACAGCTCGACAGAAGCTGTTCCTCCCCAATCCCTCCTCCTCCTCCTCCTCTCTTTAGAGTCTCTGTGCTTCCCAGAATCACCCCCTCTCCCTCCTGGCCCTCCCTGGGGCTCCCAGCCCCTCCATGGCTCACACAGGGCCTGAGCAACGGGGAGGAGTTGGGCGAGGGCGTCAGGTTGGCGGGCCGGAGGGACAGGAACTGGTCGTCTCCTCCGTGTTCAGGTGACGGAGGCTGAAGGTGGATGGTACCTTCAGAGGGAAACAGATGTACCTAAATTTAACGGTCCCAACATGTTTAACAGGAAAGGGAAAAGGTCTTGGCCAGGACAAGGTAATAACAAAGTGCAGAAGAACATGTACATTTGTTTCCTGGGAATAATTCGCGTACAGGTGTTCTGCACCAATGGAGAGTGAGAAACATGTCACTGCACGAAGACAAAAAGAGAAGAAGAAGAAGAATAACTAACTAAGAAGAGAAGAGAAGAAGAGAATGATTCTAGGTACCTTCAGGAAGAGGGTCCTCAGTGAAGACAGCCGTGGAGAGAGAGACTGCTGAGCTACCAGCTGATTTCCATCCACTGTTGATATTTCTCATATACATTATGGACTGGACTTTCTCCTGGTACAGCTTACCATCTACAGGACAACAGACAACATATATATACTGGTCCTGGTACAGCCTCACCATCTAGAGGACAACAGACAACATATATATACTGGTCCTGGTACAGTCTCACCATCTACAGGACAACAGACAACATATATATACTGGTCCTGGTACAGCCTCACCATCTACAGGACAACAGACAACATATATATACTGGTCCTGGTACAGCCTCACCATCTACAGGACAACATATATATACTGGTCCTGGTACAGTCTCACCATCTACAGGACAACAGACAACATATATATACTGGTCCAGGACCAGTATACAATACTGTCTGTGGTGTTAAGTCCTTTCAGTAACAGCAGACACCTTGGTAGAAAATGACTATTCAAAGTAAAAGTCACCTATTAAAATAGCCGAGTTTGACTTAATTAATTGAACCAGGAAGTGTGTAAAAAAACCCACCTATGTGTAGTGAGAAGTAGAAGCTTGTAGGCGTATGACAGACGTAGGTATTAGTGGGCGGGTGCACGGCGAGGAGGAAGTTGTAGACCAATCGGAGGAGGTCTAGGTCCGGAGGTGAACCCAACACTTCCTGGATGATCTTAACGAAAGACAGACACACTTCCTGTGGGATGGAGGTCAGGTGCTCGTCCCGATGCTCCTGGGGGACAAACACAGAGGATAAGGAAGTCTGATAGTTAACGTGTTAGAAAAGGCCAGAGGAACGTGCAGTCGTTTAATTACATTGACTTAAACAGTGAGTCATTTAGCAGACTCTCTGACCCAGAACCACTACAGTAGTGAGTCATTTAGCAGACTCTCCTATCCAGAGCCACTACAGTAGTGAGTCATTTAGCAGACTCTCCTATCCAGAGCCACTACAGTAGGGAGTCATTTAGCAGACTCTCTGATCCAGAGCCACTACAGTAGGGAGTCATTTAGCAGACTGATCCAGAGACACAACAGTAGTGAGTCATTTAGCAGACTCTCTGATCCAGAGCCACTACAGTAGTGAGTCATTTAGCAGACTCTCTGATCCAGAGCCACTACAGTAGTGAGTCATTTAACAGACTCTCTGACCCAGAACCACTACAGTAGTGAGTCATTTAGCAGACTCTCCTATCCAGAGCCACTACAGTAGGGAGTCATTTAGCAGACTCTCCTATCCAGAGCCACTACAGTAGGGAGTCATTTAGCAGACTCTCTGATCCAGAACCACTACAGTAGTGAGTCATTTAGCAGACTCTCCTATCCAGAGCCACTACAGTAGGGAGTCATTTAGCAGACTCTCCTATCCAGAGCCACTACAGTAGGGAGTCATTTAGCAGACTCTCTGATCCAGAGACACTATAGTAGTGAGTCATTTAGCAGACTCTCCTATCCAGAGTCATTTAGCAGACTCTCCTATCCAGAGTCATTTAGCAGACTCTCTGATCCAGAGACACTTACAGTAGTGAGTCATTTAGCAGACTCTCTGATCCAGAGACACTACAGTAGTGAGTCATTTAGCAGACTCTCCTATCCAGAGACACTACAGTAGTGAGTCATTTAGCAGACTCTCTGATCCAGAGTCACTACAGTAGTGAGTCATTTGGCAGACTCTCTGATCCAGAGACACAACAGTAGTGAGTCATTTAGCAGACTCTCTGATCCAGAGACACTATAGTAGGGAGTCATTTAGCAGACTCTCTGATCCAGAGACACTACAGTAGTGAGTCATTTAGCAGACTCTCTGATCCAGAGCCACTACAGTAGTGAGTCATTTAGCAGACTCTCTGATCCAGAGCCACTACAGTAGGGAGTCATTTAGCAGACTCTCTGATCCAGAGACACTACAGTAGGGAGTCATTTAGCAGACTCTCTGATCCAGAGACACTATAGTAGTGAGTGAATACATATGTACATTTATTGTACTGGTCCCCAGTGGGAATTGAACCCACAACCCTGGCACTGCAAGAGTCATGCTCTACCAACGGAGCCACACGGGACGACTGTCAATGATGGGTCAGACTATAATCTACCAACGGAGCCACACGGGACGACTGTCAATGATGGCTCAGACTATAATCTACCAACGGAGCCACACGGGACGACTGTCAATGATGGCTCAGACTATAATCTACCAACGGAGCCACAGGGGACAACTGTCAATGATGGCTCAGACTATAATCTACCAACGGAGCCACACGGGACGACTGCCAATGATAGCTGAGATTATAATCTACCAACGGAGCCACACGGGACGACTGTCAATGATAGCTCAGACTATAATCTACCAACGGAGCCACACGGGACGACTGCCAATGATGGCTCAGACTATAATCTACCAACGGAGCCACACGGGACGACTGCCAATGATGGCTCAGACTATAATCTACCAACGGAGCCACACGGGACGACTGCCAATGATGGCTCAGACTATAATCTACCAACGGAGCCACACGGGACGACTGCCAATGATGGCTCAGACTATAATCTACCAACGGAGCCACACGGGCCGACTGTCAATGATGGCTCAGACTATAATCTACCAACGGAGCCACACGGGATGACTGTCAATGATGGCTCAGACTATAATCTACCAACGGAGCCACACGGGACGACTGTCAATGATGGCTCAGACTATAATCTACCAACGGAGCCACACGGGACGACTGTCAATGATGGCTCAAACTATAATCTACCAACGGAACCACACGGGACGACTGTCAATGATGGCTCAGACTATAATCTACCAACGGAGCCACACGGGACGACTGTCAATGATGGCTCAGACTATAATCTACCAACGGAGCCACACGGGACGACTGTCAATGATGGCTCAAACTATAATCTACCAACGGAACCACACGGGACGACTGTCAATGATGGCTCAGACTATAATCTACCAACGGAGCCACACGGGACGACTGTCAATGATAGCTGAGATTATAATCTACCAACGGAGCCACACGGGACGACTGTCAATGATGGCTCAGACTATAATCTACCAACGGAGCCACAGGTTGCTCTCTAGGCAGAGTTTTGAAAGGTCATGGGATCAAAGCGTTGCTGCAACCTGATTTGTTAGTAAAAAACAAGTGGCTCTCTAAATGCATCTTGTTCATTCAGAACGGATACAGTTCTCACCTGTAGTACTTGACAGGTGAGCAGGAAGTGGTGGACCACCTCGGCTTTGAGAAACTGTCTGATGTTGAACACCTGCTGGGGGTGGTGAACCCTGATGAGGATCTCTAACGCTGCCAGCAGAGTCTCCCAGACACCACCCTGTTAGAGACACATAACTTAGATTAATACACAGCTACTGTAACCCTGACCCTAACCCAACCCTGACCCAACCCTGACCCTGACCCAACCCTAACCCAACCCTGACCCTGACCCAGAGTCTCCCAGACACCACCCTGTTAGAGACACATAACTTAGATTAATACACAGTTACTGTAACCCTGACCCTAACCCAACCCTGACCCTAACCCAACCCTGACCCTGAGCCTAACCCAACACTGACCCTGACCCAGAGTCTCCCAGACACCACCCTGTTAGAGACACATAACTTAGATTAATACACAGCTACTGTAACCCTGACCCTAACCCAACCCTGACCCTAACCCAACCCTGACCCAACCCTGACCCAACCCAACCCTGACCCAACCCTGACCCTGACCCAACCCTGACCCTGACCCAGAGTCTCCCAGACACCACCCTGTTAGAGACACATAACTTAGATTAATACACAGCTACTGTAACCCTAACCCAACCCTGACCCTAACCCAACCCTGACCCTGACCCAGAGTCTCCCAGACACCACCCTGTTAGAGACACATAACCTATATTAATACACAGCTACTGTAACCCTAACCCAACCCTGACCCTAACCCAACAGTTTTAACAAAATATAAATAAATTGTGTTTCAAATGGTATTGGTAAATCCTACCTGCAGTATTTCAAAATATCCTGGTATAGAGTAATACTAAATACCTGCCCATGCATCCATCAGTGAGTTTACCTGAGCCTTGGCCCAGATCTTCCAGTCCAGCAGAACCTCAGACAGTAGCTTGATGTCCTGGACCACGGCTGTAGACTCTGTGTCCAGGTGGAACTGACCGTCTTCCCCTAGAGTTAGGATAGGACTACTACAGCTCCCATCTAACAAGGTCTAGAGCGAGAGAGACAGAGCGAGAGCGAGAGAGACAGAGCGAGAGCGAGAGAGACAGAGCGAGAGCGAGAGAGACAGAGCGAGAGAGACAGAGACAGAGAGACAGAGACAGAGAGACAGAGACAGAGAGACAGAGACAGAGAGAGAGAGAGACAGAGCGAGAGAGACAGAGGGAGAGAAGAAGAGAAGAGCAAAAAGATAAATACATGACACATTGGAAATAATGAACGAACAAACTAGAATGCTATTTGTCCCTAAACAGAGAGTACACATTGGCAGAACACCTGACAACTGTGACTGACACAAACTTAAAGAAAGCTTTGACTATGTACAGACTCAGTGAGCATAGCCTTGCTATTGAGAAAGGCCGCCGTAGGCAGACCTGGCTCTCAAGAGAAGACAGGCTATGTGCTCACTGCCCACAAAATGAGGTGGAAACCGAGCTGCACTTCCTAACCTCCTGCCAAATGTATGGCAGCTATATAACCATAACCATATTAGAGTAAATCTGAGGAAAACGCTACTGAAGTTCTACCAACACATTGAGTACTCGCGCTGGGAAAACATTGGATCACTGCTACTCAACTCTTCAAAATGCCTACAAGTCCCTCCCCCACCCTCCCTTTGGCAAATCAGATCACGACTCCATTTTGCTCCTCCTTTCCTATAGGCAAAAACTCAAACAGGAAGTACACGTGCTAAGGCCTATTCAACGCTGGTCTGACCAATCGGAATCTATGCATCAATATAGTTTTGATCATGCGGACTGGGATATGTTCCGCCTCTGAGAATAACATCGACGAATACGGTGACTGAGTTCACCAGGAAGTGTATAGAGGATGTTGTACCCACTGTGACTATTAAAACCTACCCCAAACCAGAAACCTGTGAATAGATGGCAGCATTCGTGCAAAACGGAAAGTCGTGAACCACTGCATTTAACCACGGCAAGGTGACTGGGACTATGGCTGAATACAAACAGTGTAGTTATTCCCTCCGCAAGGCAATCTAACAATCAAAACGTCAGTACAGAGACAAAATGGAGTCGCAGTTCAACGACTCAGACACGAGACGTATGTGGCAGGGACTCCAGACAATCACGGACTACAACGGGAAAACCAGCCACGTCACAGACACCGACGTCTTGCTCCCGGACAAGCTAAACACGCTTTGAGAATAACACGGTGCCAACAACGCGGACAGCTAACAAGGACTGTGGGCTGTTAAGGACTGTTAAGCGTGTTAACCCTCGCAAGGTTGCTGGCCCAGACGGCATCCCTAACCGTGTCCTCAGAGCATGTGCAGACCAGCTGGCTGGAGTGTTTACAGACATATACAATGCTGTTCATTGACTAGAGCTCAGCCTTCAACACCATAGTACCCTCCAAGCTCATCATTAAACTGGAGGCCCTGGGTCTGAACTACGCCCTGTGCAATTGGGTCCTGGACTTCCTGATGGGCCGCCCCCAGGTGGTGAAGGTAGGAAACAACATCTCCACCCTGCTGATCCTCAACACTGGGGCCCCACAAAGGTGTGTGCTCAGCCCTCTCCTGTACTCCCTGTTCACCCATGACTGCGTGGCCACGCACGCCTCCAACTCAAATCATCAGGAGATGAGGGCCCCGGGGCCAGGAAAATAACCTCTCCCTCAACAAAGCAAAGGAGATGATCGCGGACTTCAGGAAACAGCAGAGGGAGCAGCCCCCCTATCCACATCGAAGGGACCGCAGTGGAGGAGGTGGAAAGCTTCAAGTTCCTCGTCGTACACATCACTGACAATCTGAAATGGTCCACCCACACAGACAGCGTGGTGAAGAAGGCCACAGCCAGGTCCATTTATAACGTCCACTGCAGTGGCAATACAGCACCAGACCTACTTCTGTTGTCACAACGTCCTACACGCAGAAACAGATGCACGGATGAATACAGACAGCATTGATGTTTTCACCCAGCACAGTTACAGACAGACAGAAACGGACGGACAGAGACATGATGGACAAAGACACAGGCAGACCGACAGACAAATAGACAGGCAGACCGACAGGCAAATAGACAGGCAGACCGACAGGCAAATAGACAGGCAGACCGACAGGCAAATAGACAGGCAGACCGACAGGCAAATAGACAGGCAGACCGACAGGCAAATAGACAGGCAGACCGACAGGCAAATAGACAGGCAGACCGACAGGCAAACAGACAGGCAGACCGACAGGCAAATAGACAGACCGACAGGCAAATAGACAGACAGACCGACAGGCAAATAGACAGACAGACCGACAGGCAAATAGACAGGCAGACCGACAGGCAAATAGACAGGCAGACCGACAGGCAGGCAGGCAGACCGACAGGCAGACCGGCAGACCGACAGGCACACATTGATGTCATTACTCAGCTCAGGTAAAAGACAGGAACATCAGTACACTGCCTCTCAGCAGAGAAAACCACTGGATATCACAGTTGCAGTAGTAGCAACTCACTGCACACGCATAGCAGATAACTGAGGCCCAAAGCAGATGAGATGAAACTGATCCATGGGGATTCAGAACATCAACAGAACCAAGGATGATATGAAACTGATCCATGAGGATTCAGAACATCAACAGAACCAAGGATGAGATGAAACTGATCCATGGGGATTCAGAGCATCAACAGAACCAAGGACGAGATGAGATGAAACTGATCCATGAGGATTCAGAGCATCAACAGAACCAAGGATGATATGAAACTGATCCATGGGGGTTCAGAGTATCAACAGAACCAAGGACGAGATGAGATGAAACTGATCCATGGGGATTCAGAACATCAACAGAACCAAGGACTAAATGAGATGAAACTGATCCATGAGGATTCAGAACATCAACAGAACCAAGGACTAGATGAGATGAAACTGATCCATGGGGATTCAGAACATCAACAGAACCAAAGATGAGATGAAACTGATCCATGAGGATTCAGAACATCAACAGAACCAAGGATGATATGAAACTGATCCATGGGGATTCAGAGCATCAACAGAACCAAGGATGATATGAAACTGATCCATGGGGATTCAGAACATCAACAGAACCAAGGATGATATGAAACTGATCCATGGGGATTCAGAACATCAACAGAACCAAGGATGAGATGAAACTGATCCATGGGGATTCAGAACATCAACAGAACCAAGGATGAGATGAAACTGATCCATGGGGATTCAGAACATCAACAGAACCAAGGATGAGATGAAACTGATCCATGGGGATTCAGAGCATCAACAGAACCAAGGATGAGATGAGATGAAACTGATCCATGAGGATTCAGAACATCAACAGAACCAAGGATGAGATGAAACTGATCCATGAGGATTCAGAACATCAACAGAACCAAGGATGAGATGAGATGAAACTGATCCATGGGGATTCAGAGCATCAACAGAACCAAGGATGATATGAAACTGATCCATGAGGATTCAGAACATCAACAGAACCAAGGATGAGATGAGATGAAACTGATCCATGGGGATTCAGGCATCAACAGAACCAACAACAACAAAAACCAATACAAAGATTCATCATATGTCTGGTCACATGACTCACCTTGAGAATATGATATCCCACGATGCACTTGGACTTGATGAGGACCTGGTGTATCATGGAGTAACCGTGGTAACAGTCCATCTCATTGATACGGTGCTGGTTGTACTTGGCCAGAGAGAGTAGCACCTGGACATAGAATTACATATTACAAATCTAGAATGGACATAGAGTTACATATTACAAATCTAGAATGGACATAGAATCACATATTACAAATCTAGAATGGACATAGAATTACATATTACAAATCTAGAATGGACATAGAATTACATATTACAAATCTAGAATGGACATAGAATTACATTTTACAAATCTAGAATGGACATAGAATCACATATTACAAATCTAGAATGGACATATTACAAATCTAGAATGGACATAGAATTACATATTACAAATCTAGAATGGACATAGAATTACATGTTACAAATCTAGAATGGACATAGAATTACATATTACAAATCTAGAATGGACATATTACAAATCTAGAATGGACATAGAATTACATATTACAAATCTAGAATGGACATAGAATCACATATTACAAATCTAGAATGGACATAGAATCACATATTACAAATCTAGAATGGACATATTACAAATCTAGAATGGACATAGAATTACATATTACAAATCTAGAATGGACATAGAATTACATGTTACAAATCTAGAATGGACATAGAATTACATATTACAAATCTAGAATGGACATAGAATTACATATTACAAATCTAGAATGGACATAGAATTACATATTACAAATCTAGAATGGACATAGAATTACATTTTACAAATCTAGAATGGACATAGAATCACATATTACAAATCTAGAATGGACATAGAATTACATATTACAAATCTAGAATGGACATAGAATTACATATTACATATTACGACTCACCGGGGTCCCAGTAACACGCCACGTTACAACTCACCGGGGTCCCAGTAACACGCCACGTTACAACTCACCGGGGTCCCAGTAACACGCCACGTTACGACTCACCGGGGTCCCAGTAACACGCCACGTTACGACTCACCGGGGTCCCAGTAACACGCCACGTTACGACTCACCGGGGTCCCAGTAACACGCCACGTTACGACTCACCGGGGTCCCAGTAACACGCCACGTTACGACTCACTGGGGTCCCAGTAACACGCCACGTTACGACTCACTGGGGTCCCAGTAACACGCCACGTTACGACTCACTGGGGTCCCAGTAACACGCCACGTTACGACTCACTGGGGTCCCAGTAACACGCCACGTTACGACTCACTGGGGTCCCAGTAACACGCCACGTTACGACTCACTGGGGTCCCAGTAACACGCCACGTTACGACTCACCGGGGTCCCAGTAACACGCCACGTTACGACTCACCGGGGTCCCAGTAACACGCCACGTTACGACTCACCGGGGTCCCAGTAACACGCCACGTTACGACTCACCGGGGTCCCAGTAACACGCCACGTTACGACTCACCGGGGTCCCAGTAACACGCCACGTTACGACTCACCGGGGTCCCAGTAACACGCCACGTTACGACTCACCGGGGTCCCAGTAACACGCCACGTTACGACTCACCGGGGTCCCAGTAACACGCCACGTTACGACTCACCGGGGTCCCAGTAACACGCCACGTTACGACTCACCGGGGTCCCAGTAACACGCCACGTTACGACTCACCGGGGTCCCAGTAACACGCCACGTTACGACTCACCGGGGTCCCAGTAACACGCCACGTTACGACTCACCGGGGTCCCAGTGACACGCCACGTTACAACTCACCGGGGTCCCAGTGACACGCCACGTTACAACTCACCGGGGTCCCAGTGACACGCCACGTTACAACTCACCGGGGTCCCAGTAACACGCCACGTTACAACTCACCGGGGTCCCAGTAACACGCCACGTTACAACTCACTGGGGTCCCAGTAACACGCCACATTACAACTCACTGGGGTCCCAGTAACACGCCACGTTACAACTCACTGGGGTCCCAGTAACACGCCACGTTACAACACACTGGGGTCCCAGTAACACGTTACAACTCACTGGGGTCCCAGTAACACGTTACAACTCACCGGGGTCCCAGTAACACGCCACGTTACAACTCACCGTGGTCCCAGTAACACGTTACAACTCACTGGGGTCCCAGTAACACGCCACGTTACAACTCACTGGGGTCCCAGTAACACGTTACGACTCACTGGGGTCCCAGTAACACGCCACGTTACGACTCACTGGGGTCCCAGTAACACGCCACGTTACGACTCACTGGGGTCCCAGTAACACGCCACGTTACGACTCACTGGGGTCCAAGTAACACGCCACGTTACAACTCACTGGGGTCCCAGTAACACGCCACGTTACAACTCACTGGGGTCCCAGTAACACGCCACGTTACAACTCACTGGGGTCCCAGTAACACGCCACGTTACAACTCACCGGGGTCCCAGTAACACGCCACGTTACAACTCACCGGGGTCCCAGTAACACGCCACGTTACAACTCACCGGGGTCCCAGTAACACGCCACGTTACAACTCACTGGGGTCCCAGTAACACGTTACAACTCACCGGGGTCCCAGTAACACGCCACGTTACAACTCACCGTGGTCCCAGTAACACGTTACAACTCACTGGGGTCCCAGTAACACGCCACGTTACAACTCACTGGGGTCCCAGTAACACGTTACGACTCACTGGGGTCCCAGTAACACGCCACGTTACGACTCACTGGGGTCCCAGTAACACGCCACGTTACGACTCACTGGGGTCCCAGTAACACGCCACGTTACGACTCACTGGGGTCCAAGTAACACGCCACGTTACAACTCACTGGGGTCCCAGTAACACGCCACGTTACAACTCACTGGGGTCCCAGTAACACGCCACGTTACAACTCACTGGGGTCCCAGTAACACGCCACGTTACAACTCACCGGGGTCCCAGTAACACGCCACGTTACAACTCACCGGGGTCCCAGTAACACGCCACGTTACAACTCACCGGGGTCCCAGTAACACGCCACGTTACAACTCACCGGGGTCCCAGTAACACGCCACGTTACAACTCACCGGGGTCCCAGTAACACGCCACGTTACAACTCACCGGGGTCCCAGTAACACGCCACGTTACAACTCACCGGGGTCCCAGTAACACGCCACGTTACAACTCACTGGGGTCCCAGTAACACGTTACAACTCACCGGGGTCCGAGTAACACGCCACGTTACAACTCACCGGGGTCCCAGTGACACGCCACGTTACAACTCACTGGGGTCCCAGTAACACGCCACGTTACAACTCACCGGGGTCCCAGTAACACGTTACAACTCACCGGGGTCCCAGTAACACGTTACAACTCACCGGGGTCCCAGTAACACGCCACGTTACAACTCACTGGGGTCCCAGTAACACGTTACAACTCACTGGGGTCCCAGTAACACGCCACGTTACAACTCACTGGGGTCCCAGTAACACTCCACGTTACAACTCACCGGGGCCCCAGTAACACGCCACGTTACAACTCACCGGGGTCCCAGTGACACGCCACGTTACAACTCACTGGGGTCCCAGTGACACGTTACAACTCACTGGGGTCCCAGTGACACGTTACGTTACAACTCACTGGGGTCCCAGTAACACGCCACGTTACAACTCACCGGGGTCCTAGTAACACGTTACAACTCACTGGGGTCCCAGTAACACACCACGTTACAACTCACTGGGGTTCCAGTAACACGCCACGTTACAACTCACTGGGGGTCCCAGTGACACGCCACGTTACAACTCACCGGGGTCCCAGTAACACGCCACGTTACAACTCACCGGGGTCCCAGTAACACGCCACGTTACAACTCACCGGGGTCCCAGTAACACGCCACGTTACAACTCACCGGGGTCCCAGTAACACGTTACAACTCACTGGGGTCCTAGTAACACGCCACGTTACAACTCACTGGGGTCCCAGTAACACGCCACGTTACAACTCACCGGGGTCCCAGTAACACGCCACGTTACAACTCACCGGGGTCCCAGTAACACGCCACGTTACAACTCACCGGGGTCCCAGTAACACGCCACGTTACAACTCACTGGGGTCCCAGTAACACGCCACGTTACAACTCACCGGGGTCCCAGTGACACGCCACGTTACAACTCACTGGGGTCCCAGTAACACGTTACAACTCACTGGGGTCCCAGTAACACGCCACGTTACAACTCACTGGGGTCCCAGTAACACGTTACAACTCACTGGGGTCCCAGTAACACGCCACGTTACAACTCACTGGGGTCCCAGTAACACGCCACGTTACAACTCACTGGGGTCCCAGTAACACGCCACGTTACAACTCACGGGGGTCCCAGTGACACGCCACGTTACAACTCACTGGGGTCCCAGTAACACGCCACGTTACAACTCACTGGGGTCCCAGTAACATGTTACAACTCACTGGGGTCCCAGTAACACGCCACGTTACAACTCACTGGGGTCCCAGTGACACGCCACGTTACAACTCACTGGGGTCCCAGTAACACGTTACAACTCACTGGGGTCCCAGTAACACGCCACGTTACAACTCACTGGGGTCCCAGTAACACGTTACAACTCACTGGGGTCCCAGTGACACGCCACGTTACAACTCACTGGGGTCCCAGTAACACGTTACAACTCACTGGGGTCCCAGTAACACGCCACGTTACAACTCACTGGGGTCCCAGTAACACGCCACGTTACAACTCACCGGGGTCCCAGTAACACGCCACGTTACAACTCACCGGGGTCCCAGTAACACGCCACGTTACAACTCACCGGGGTCCCAGTAACACGCCACGTTACAACTCACCGGGGTCCCAGTGACACGCCACGTTACAACTCACCGGGGTCCCAGTGACACGCCACGTTACAACTCACCGGGGTCCCAGTAACACGCCACGTTACAACTCACCGGGGTCCTAGTAACACGTTACAACTCACTGGGGTCCCAGTAACACGCCGCGTTACAACTCACTGGGGTCCTAGTAACACGTTACAACTCACTGGGGTCCCAGTGACACGCCACGTTACAACTCACTGGGGTCCCAGTGACACGCCATGTTACAACTCACCGGGGTCCCAGTAACACGCCACGTTACAACTCACCGGGGTCCCAGTAACACGTTACAACTCACTGGGGTCCCAGTAACACGTTACAACTCACTGGGGTCCCAGTAACACGTTACAACTCACTGGGGTCCCAGTGACACGCCACGTTACAACTCACTGGGGTCCCAGTAACACGTTACAACTCACTGGGGTCCCAGTAACACGCCACGTTACAACTCACCGGGGTCCCAGTAACACGCCACGTTACAACTCACCGGGGTCCCAGTAACACGCCACGTTACAACTCACCGGGGTCCCAGTAACACGCCACGTTACAACTCACCGGGGTCCCAGTGACACGCCACGTTACAACTCACCGGGGTCCCAGTGAAACGCCACGTTACAACTCACCGGGGTCCCAGTAACACGTTACAACTCACTGGGGTCCCAGTAACACGCCACGTTACAACTCACTGGGGTCCTAGTAACACGTTACAACTCACTGGGGTCCCAGTAACACGCCACGTTACAACTCACCGGGGTCCCAGTAACACGCCACGTTACAACTCACCGGGGTCCCAGTGACACGCCACGTTACAACTCACTGGGGTCCCAGTAACACGCCACGTTACAACTCACTGGGGTCCCAGTAACACGCCACGTTACAACTCACTGGGGTCCCAGTAACACGCCACGTTACAACTCACTGGGGTCCCAGTAACACGCCACGTTACAACTCACCGGGGTCCCAGTAACACGCCACGTTACAACTCACTGGGGTCCCAGTAAAACACCACGTTACAACTCACTGGGGTCCCAGTAACACGCCACGTTACAACTCACCGGGGTCCCAGTAACACGCCACGTTACAACTCACTGGGGTCCCAGTAACACGTTACAACTCACTGGGGTCCCAGTAACACGCCACGTTACAACTCACTGGGGTCCCAGTAACACGCCACGTTACAACTCACCGGGGTCCCAGTAACACGTTACAACTCACTGGGGTCCCAGTAACACGCCACAACTCACCGGGGTCCCAGTAACACGCCACGTTACAACTCACCGGGGTCCCAGTAACACGTTACAACTCACCGGGGTCCCAGTAACACGCCACGTTACAACTCACTGGGGTCCCAGTAACACGCCACGTTACAACTCACCGGGGTCCCAGTGACACGTCACGTTACGACTCACTGGGGTCCCAGTAACACGTCACGTTACAACTCACCGGGGTCCCAGTAACACGCCACGTTACAACTCACCGGGGTCCCAGTAACACGCCACGTTACAACTCACTGGGGTCCCAGTAACACGTTACAACACACTGGGGTCCCAGTAACACGCCACGTTACAACTCACTGGGGTCCCAGTAACACGCCACGTTACAACACACTGTTGTCCCAGTAACACGCCAAAACTTATCCACCTTAGTAAAGGAGAGCTTTCATTCGAGATCAAATATGGTCAAATATTGTATAAAACAATGAATTTGTATTTATATCGGCACAGGTGCACTGTTAACCTGCTAGCCAGACAGTAATTTAACTCAGTGGTTCTGAAACCTCTCCTCCGGGACCGCCAGTCGTTCCAGATATGTGATCTATTCCAGAGCCAGCACCTGATTCCACCCGTCTAGTAATCATCAAGCCCTTGACAAGGTGAATCAGGTGAGCAAGTTCAGAGCCACCACAACAGTGTGAAACGTCTGGAGGTGCCAGAGGAGAAGCCTGAGAATCACTGATTTAATAAGGATAGCTGTGTACCTGGAGGGCTAGGGCCTGGGTCTGCTCACTGTCACTTAGCTCCACCACCTGGAAACACACACACACACACACACACACACACACACACACACACACACACACACACACACACACACACACACACACACACACACACACACACACACACACACACACACACACACACACACACACACACACACACACACACACACACCCAGTGAGAAGAACCCAGTGAGAAGAAGACAGTGAGAAGAAGACAGTGAGAAGAACCCAGTGAGAAGAAGACAGTGAGAAGAAGACAGTGAGAAGAAGACAGTGAGAAGAAGACAGTGAGAAGAACACAGTGAGAAGAACACAGTGAGAAGAACACAGTGAGAAGAACACAGTGAGAAGAACACAGTAAGAAGAACACAGTGAATCCATCCTGTCTTGTGTCATTTCCTTCAAGTAGAAATGACATGACAGTTAGGTTCAAGAAGCTTTCTCACAAAAACACAGAAAAAACCTTTCTAGGCCTTCCACACCAAATGAAACCAGCAGAGAGACTAACATCATCAACAGACCCAAAGAGGGACACGAAGGACCCGGTTCCTCCTATCAATAGTATGTAGACTATATGTCCTACCCGTGCAAAGAGGAACACGAAGGACCCGGTTCCTCCTATCAATAGTATGTAGACTATATGTCCTACCCGTGCAAAGAGGAACACGAAGGACCCGGTTCCTCCTATCAATAGTATGTAGACTATATGTCCTACCCGTGCAAAGAGGAACACGAAGGACCCGGTTCCTCCTATCAATAGTATGTAGACTATATGTCCTACCCGTGCAAAGAGGGACACGAAGGACCCGGTTCCTCCTATCAATAGTATGTAGACTATATGTCCTACCCGTGCAAAGAGGGACACGAAGGACCCGGTTCCTCCTATCAATAGTATGTAGACTATATGTCCTACCCGTGCAAAGAGGAACACGAAGGACCCGGTTCCTCCTATCTTGTGTAGGACGTTCTGCAGGCCTTGTGGTTCTGCAGGCAGCATGGTCCTGAGGACGTGTGTCTCCAGCACCGCAGACTGGACCTCTCTAGAGCTGAAGGGTCTCTGAGACACCATGGTCTTAGCCTGACCCTTCAGACGGATCACTGGCTCATAGATGGTATACAGCCGGGGGCTGCTGGGGGCGTACACTACTGCCAGACACTCCTGTAGAAACATAGAGATATAGTACCATAGAACAGACACTACTGCCAGACACTCCTGTAGAAATATAGAGATATAGTACCATAGAACAGACACTACTGCCAGACACTCCTGTTGAAACATAGATATATAGTACCATAGAACAGACACTCCTGTAGAAACATAGATATATATAGTATGAAGGTCAGTCAATCCGGAAATGTCAAGAACTTTGAACGTTTCTTCAAGTGCAGTCGGCAAAAACCATCAAGCGCTTTGATGAAACTGGCCTAACCCTAACCCATGAGGACCGCCACAGGAAAGGAAGACCCAGAGTTACCTCTGCTGCAGAGGATATGATGAAACTGGCCTAACCCTAACCCATGAGGACCGCCACAGGAAAGGAAAACCCAGAGTTACCTCTGCTGCAGAGGATATGATGAAACTGGCCTAACCCTAACCCATGAGGACCGCCACAGGAAAGGAAAACACAGAGTTACCTCTGCTGCAGAGGATATGATGAAACTGGCCTAACCCTAACCCATGAGGACCGCCACAGGAAAGGAAGACCCAGAGTTACCTCTGCTGCAGAGGATATGATGAAACTGGCCTAACCCTAACCCATGAGGACCGCCACAGGAAAGGAAAACACAGAGTTACCTCTGCTGCAGAGGATATGTTCATTAGAGATACCAGCCTCAGACATTGCAGCCCAAATAAATGCTTCAGAGTTCAAGCAACAGACACATCTCAACATCAACTGTTCAGAGGAGACTCCATGAATCAGGCCTTCATGGTCGAATTGCTGCAAAGAAACCACTACTAAAGGACACCAATAAGAAGAAGAGACTTGCTTGGGCCAAGAAACACGAGCAATGGAGATTAGACCGGTGGAAATCTGTCTTTTTGTCAAATGAGTCTAAATTTGAGATATTTGGTTCCAACCGCCGTGTCTTTGTGAGATGCAGAGTAGGTGAACGGATGATCTCCGCATGTGTGGTTCCCACCGTGAAGCATGGCGGAGGAGGTGTGATGATGTGGGGCTGGTGACACTAGCAGTGATTTATTTAGAATTCAAGGTACACTTAACCAGCATGGCCTCCACAGCATTCTTCAGTGATAGGTCAGGTCATCCCATCTGGTTTGGGCTTAGTGGGACTATCATTTGTTTTTCAACAGGACAATGACCTAACACCTCCAGACTGTGTAAGGGCTATTTGAAGGAGAGTGATGGAGTGCTACATCAGATGACCTGGCCTCCACAATCACCTGACTTCAACCCAATTGAGATGGTTTGGGATGAGTTGGACCACAGAGTGAAGGAAAAGCAGCCAACAAGTGATCAGTATATGTGGGAACAACTTCAAGACTGATGGAAAAGCATTCCAGGTGAAGCTGGTTGAGAGAAATGCCAAGATTGTGCAACACTGTCATCAAGGCAAAGGGTGGCTACTTTGAAGAATCTAAAATATAATTGAACACTTTTTTTGGTTACTACATAATTCCATATGTGTTATTTCATAGTTTTGATGTATTGACTATTATTCTACAATGTAGAAAATAGTAAACAATAAAGAAAAACCTTGGAATGAGTAGGAGTGTCCAAACTGTTGACTGGTAGTGTATATTATTAGGAGAAAGAGGAAGACTTACTATGAGAGCTGCTGTGTCGACATCCTTGTTCTTCATCATTAGCTCTCGGACAGTGTCACACTTCAACCCGTCCGTGGTGACGTACTTGGAGAAGGTCCCGCTGGGTTTACCGTACTTACAGGGCATGATAGACGTGAGGTCTGGACCAGAGGCATACAGGTAGAATGCCTCCTCTGACCCGATACGGGAGCCTAGTGGGGACAGACAGACAGACAGACAGATTCAGATAAGTCCCCCATTTCATTTAAGAAATGTTTTGCAACAGAATAGGCAGACTGAATACACCCCTGTTCTCCAGCCCAGAGAACACCTCTGTCCTCCAGAGGGCATGGTCCCAGAGAACACCTCTGTCCTCCAGAAGGCATGGTCCCAGAGAACAGCCCTGTCCTCCAGAGGGCATGGTCCCAGAGAACACCTCTGTCCTCCAGAGGGCATGGTCCCAGAGAACACCTCTGTCCTCCAGAGGGCATGGTCCCAGAGAACACCTCTGTCCTCCAGAGGGCATGGTCCCAGAGAACACCTCTGTCCTCCAGAGGGCATGGTCCCAGAGAACACCTCTGTCCTCCAGAGGGCATGGTCCCAGAGAACACCTCTGTCATCCAGAGGGCATGGTCCCAGAGAACACCTCTGTCATCCAGAAGGCATGGTCCCAGAGAACACCTCTGTCCTCCAGAGGGCATGGTCCCAGAGAACACCTCTGTCCTCCAGAGGGCATGGTCCCAGAGAACACCTCTGTCCTCCAGAGGGCATGGTCCCAGAGAACACCTCTGTCCTCCAGAAGGCATGGTCCCAGAGAACAGCCCTGTCCTCCAGAGGGCATGGTCCCAGAGAACAGCCCTGACCTCCAGAAGGCATGGTCCCAGAGAACAGCCCTGACCTCCAGAGGGCATGGTCCCAGAGAACAGCCCTGTCCTCCAGAGGGCATGGTCCCAGAGAACACCTCTGTCCTCCAGAGGGCATGGTCCCAGAGAACACCTCTGTCCTCCAGAGGGCATGGTCCCAGAGAACACCTCTGTCCTCCAGAGGGCATGGTCCCAGAGAACACCTCTGTCCTCCAGAAGGCATGGTCCCAGAGAACAGCCCTGTCCTCCAGAGGGCATGGTCCCAGAGAACACCTCTGTCCTCCAGAAGGCATGGTCCCAGAGAACACCTCTGTCCTCCAGAGGGCATGGTCCCAGAGAACACCTTTGTCCTCCAGAAGGCATGGTCCCAGAGAACACCTCTGTCCTCCAGAGGGCATGGTCCCAGAGAACACCTCTGTCCTCCAGAGGGCATGGTCCCAGAGAACACCTCTGACCTCCAGAGGGCATGGTCCCAGAGAACACCTCTGACCTCCAGCCCAGGAAGCTGGTCAACATGCTAGCAACAAGATTACCTGACACAATAAAAACACCCAGGCCATAACACAGAGCGTGAGAAGTTGACAGCAAGCAAGATATGCCTTTTTCAAGAAAAAATATTTTATAAGATAAACTTAGGTTGGAGTCATTAAAACTCGTTTTTCAACCACTCCACAAATTTATTGTTAACAAACTATAGTTTTGGCAAGTCGGTTAGGACATCTACTTTGTGCATGACACAAGTAATTTTTCCAACAGTTGTTTACAGACAGATTATTTCACTGTATCACAATTCCAGTGGGTCAGAAGTTTACATACACTAAATTGACTGTGCCTTTAAACAGCTTGGAAAATTCCAGAAAATTATGTCATGGCTTTTCAAGCTTCTGATAGGCTCATTGACATAATTTGAGTCAATTGGAGGTGTACCTGTGGATGTATTTCAAGGCCTATCTTCAAACTCAGTGCCTCTTTGCTTGACATCATTGGTAAATCAAAAGAAATCGGCCAAGACCTCAGAAAAACAATTGTAGACCTCCACAAGTCTGGTTCATCCTTGAGAGCAATTTCCAAATGCCTGAAGGGTCTGCAGCCTGCTACAGTCTGTAGCACAGCGGTCTAAGGCACTGCATCTAGAGGTGGCACTACAGTCCCTGGTTCAATTCCAGTCTCTACCACAGCAGTCTAAGGCACTGCATCTAGAGGTGGCACTACAGTCCCTGGTTCCATTCCAGGCTGTAGCACAGCGGTCTAAGGCACTGCATCTAGAGGTGGCACTACAGTCCCTGGTTCCATTCCAGGCTGTATCACAACCGGCCATGATTGGGAGTCCCATAGGGTGGTGCACAATTTGGCCGTCATTGTAATTAAGAATTTCTTCTTAACTGACTTGCCTAGTTAAATAAAGGTAAAATAAATAATATGTGCTTTAAATGACCAGCAGAGAGCAATGTTGAGTTATAGCCCTAACAACAACAACACAGAGAGACAGATGTGTGCAAGTGAGAGAGAAAAGGTACAAAGTGGTTGGCTGGGACAGATTAAAATACAGACAGAGACACAGCCCAGAGGCAGGATGCCAGCCAATGCTAGCTCAGGGCAGGATGCCAGCCAAGGCTAGCTCAGGGCAGGATGCCAGCCAAGGCTAGCTCAGGACAGGATGCCAGCCAAGGCTAGCTCAGGGCAGGATGCCAGCCAAGGCTAGCTCAGGGCAGGATGCCAGCCAAGGCTAGCTCAGCCCAGAGGCAGGATGCCAGCCAAGGCTAGCTCAGCCCAGGGCAGGATGCCAGCCAAGGCTAGCTCAGGGCAGGGCAGGATGCCAGCCAAGGCTAGCTCAGGGCAGGGCAGGATGCCAGCCAAGGCTAGCTCAGGGCAGGGCAGGATGCCAGCCAAGGCTAGCTCAGGGCAGGGCAGGATGCCAGCCAAGGCTAGCTCAGGGCAGGGCAGGATGCCAGCCAAGGCTAGCTCAGCCCAGAGGCAGGATGCCAGCCAAGGCTAGCTCAGGGCAGGGCAGGATGCCAGCCAAGGCTAGCTCAGGGCAGGGCAGGATGCCAGCCAAGGCTAGCTCAGCCCAGAGGCAGGATGCCAGCCAAGGATAGCTCAGCCCAGAGGCAGGATGCCAGCCAAGGCTAGCTCAGGGCAGGGCAGGATGCCAGCCAAGGCTAGCTCAGCCCAGAGGCAGGATACCAGCCAAGGCTAGCTCAGCCCAGAGGCAGGATGCCAGCCAAGGCTAGCTCAGCCCAGGGCAGGATGCCAGCCAAGGCTAGCTCAGCCCAGAGGCAGGATGCCAGCCAAGGCTAGCTCAGCCCAGAGGCAGGATGCCAGCCAAGGCTAGCTCAGGGCAGGGCAGGATGCCAGCCAAGTCTAGCTCAGCCCAGAGGCAGGATACCAGCCAAGGCTAGCTCAGCCCAGAGGCAGGATGCCAGCCAAGGCTAGCTCAGCCCAGGGCAGGATGCCAGCCAAGGCTAGCTCAGCCCAGAGGCAGGATGCCAGCCAAGGCTAGCTCAGCCCAGAGGCAGGATGCCAGCCAAGGCTAGCTTAGCCCAGAGGCAGGATGCCAGCCAAGGCTAGCTCAGCCCAGAGGCAGGATGCCAGCCAAGGCTAGCTCAGGGCAGGGCAGGATGCCAGCCAAGGCTAGCTCAGGGCAGGATGCCAGCCAAGGCTAGCTCAGCCCAGAGGCAGGATGACAGCCAAGGCTAGCTCAGGGCAGGGCAGGATGCCAGCCAAGGCTAGCTCAGGGCAGGGCAGGATATGTGTTTTATTACTGGTTGTTGAATGTGTATGTTTCATTTATTCCTTAAAGCTCTTTTTTTGTTAATGGTGAGACCTCAGAGGAGCTCTCTTTCTCTCACACACACAGCTTGGTACCGTTAAACAGCAGCACAGTGCCCATGTCGTACTGTCCACCCTGTCTGGTCACGTCCTCACTGTGTCCCGTACAGTGTCCCAGCAGACAGAAGGTCTTGTTGCTGTCTGAAGACAGGCTGGACTTCCTGGGTAACGTGTAGTCCAGAGACACCTCACACTTCCTGGATGGGCACCAATCAGAAAACAAGAAAAACACATCATGGTCATGTTCATTAGGTATTAAATTGAAGAAAATAGACGGAAACAGGGAAGGATTCCCCAATGAACACAGTCCTGCTTTAGTCTGGGCCATCTTTAGTCTGGGCCATCTTTAGTCTGGGCCATCTTTAGTCTGGGCCATCTTTAGTCTGGGCCATCTTTAGTCTGGGCCATCTTTACTGAAACAAGCATATTGTCAAGGCCATCTTTAGTCCGGAATATCTTTACTGAAACACACATATTGTCAAGGCCATCTTTAGTCCGGAATATCTTTACTGAAACACACATGTTGTCAAGGCCATCTTTAGTCAGGGCTATCTTTACTGAAACACACATGTTGTCAAGGCCATCTTTAGTCAGGGCTATCTTTACTGAAACACACATGTTGTCAAGGCCATCTTTAGTCAGGGATATCTTTAGTCTGGGCTATCTTTAGTCTGGGCTATCTTTAGTCTGGGCTATCTTTAGTCTGGGCTATCTTTACTGAAACACACATGTTGTCAAGGCCATCTTGAGAGGGTCCTCTGACTCCGTTGACCCATAGTGTCAGGGGGAATAAAGGGTCCTACCCCATAGTGTCAGGGGGAATAAAGGGTCCTACCTCATAGTGTCAGGGGGAATAAAGAGTCCTACCTCATAGCGTCAGGGGGAATAAAGGGTCCTACCTCATAGTGTCAGGGGGAATAAAGGGTCCTACCTCATAGTGTCAGGGGGAATAAAGGGTCCTACCTCATAGTGTCAGGGGGAATAAAGGGTCCTACCTCATAGTGTCAGGGGGAATAAAGGGTCCTACCTCATAGTGTCAGGGGGAATAAAGGGTCCTACCTCATAGTGTCAGGGGGAATAAAGGGTCCTACCTGACTCTGTTGACCCATAGTGTCAGGGGGAATAAAGGGTCCTACCCCATAGTGTCAGGGGGAATAAAGGGTCCTACCTCATAGTGTCAGGGGGAATAAAGGGTCAGGGGGAATAAAGGGTCCTTCCTCATAGTGTCAGGGGGAATAAAGGGTCCTAACTCATAGTGTCAGGGGGAATAAAGGGTCCTACCCCATAGTGTCAGGGGGAATAAAGGGTCCTACCTGACTCTGTTGACCCATAGTGTCAGGGGGAATAAAGGGTCCTACCTCATAGTGTCAGGGGGAATAAAGGGTCCTACCTCATAGTGTCAGGGGGAATAAAGGGTCCTACCTCATAGTGTCAGGGGGAATAAAGGGTCCTACCTCATAGTGTCAGGGGGAATAAAGGATCCTACCTGACTCTGTTGACCCATAGTGTCAGGGGGAATAAAGGGTCCTACCTCATAGTGTCAGGGGGAATAAAGGGTCCTACCTCATAGTGTCAGGGGGAATAAAGGGTCCTACCCCATA